>NW_006374757.1:0-1092 GCF_000327345.1 Myotis davidii | reverse complement strand
ATATAGTCCAATATATATATAATATGTATGATAGTCCTATAGTTTTTATTTTGTAATGTTATTGAAAATCACTTAATTAATATTTTTAACTGGATACAAAAAAGGTTTTAAGCGATCAGTAATAAATAAAGTATAAAAAGTTAAAAGTACTTAAATGTTTTTATTTGCCATATCGTTAGATCCATTTCTATTTAGATTGACAGGAAAGTAACGAGCTGATTTGTGTCCCCTCAGAATTGATTGCAAACTAGTAAAAGAGTCTTTGGGAGTAATTTTGAATCCAGATGTGAATATAAATCCTGTCATCAAGGCTTGAATTCTCTATCTGGGTCCTGCCTTCCTCTGTGTTGCCTTCACATTCATGTTCTCCAAGGTACTGATAGTCATGTGCACCATAAAGAAGTGTGTGCACCTGGAATGCTCATTGCACTCATGGAGCTTTCAGTAGCAACCCAGTCCTAAACACACCTCCTCAGATTCAATCTTAATTGTTCTGAATGGGACCTACTAGTACACATCCACATTCATGTTTTTAAATGCTCCTTTCCTGTTTCTAACAAAGAGAGGTCTTCACTTCCCTCAACACAGGAACCAAAGTCTTGAGTACAGATCTCACTGGCACCTTTTGACCCACATTCCATTCTTGAACTAATTTATTTAGGTTGCTCTAAGGATGTTAGGCCTAGCAGAGACAGTCAGTCAAGATCTATCAATCAGCTAGTAATTGGGGCAACTCCATCCAAATACATGAATTTGGTGAGGCAGCTATGGAGGGTGCTACATAAGGAAAGTTAGGGTAATATTTTGCCAGCGAGATGTCAGAATTCCTGATATCAAAAACATCAGGTATACACCATAGGTCAAAAATGTAATGGTATTTGTTTGAGTTATTTTTTGAATTCTTGATTAGTCATAATACAAAGAATTTGAGTTCAAGAATACTTTAAAAGCAATATTTCACTGTAAATTACATTATTTCCACATGTCATGCAAATTTCTCAAATGTATGCATTATATTTTAAATATATCAAATAAAATATGTCTATATATAGAGGTTAATATGCTAAGTGTCCCTCGGCCCATCCAACCGGT
>NW_006374756.1:0-1091 GCF_000327345.1 Myotis davidii | reverse complement strand
GAATCTGCATTTTAACAAGATGCCCAGGTGATTATTGCTCTTTCCAGAAAACCAGGACCTTCAGGGCCAGCAGACAGAAACTCTGTGTCTTCCAGACATGGGTGCGAGGTTGTGAGAATGAAGGAGAGGTATGGGACAGAAGATCTGTTGCTGGAGTGTTGATCTGACTTGGAAGGCCTCTGTGTAGCCCTCATCCCAATTGTTTGTGAGTCATTTGACTTGTCCCTGGCATGAACAATGGAATCTCTGATTTCTTACTATTGCTCATCAGCCCCTGCTTCAACAGTATATCCTACCCAGACTCTTTGTTTTGGGACCTTGACTTACCCCTGATTCTCTCCTCTAGTGTCCACCAGAAAACCTGTGACATTTTTCTGCTCAATTGTAGAAAGTGTGGGCTACTTCTGCAATGGACCTCGTTCCTTGCTCTGTCTTCAAAGGCAGGTCCAGGCCAGCCTTTTGCTTGAGTTTCTACCCAACCAGCTTTAGTGGACACATCCAGGCTTCCTCCCCCTCTCACCTGGCTGGATACATTATATGCTTGCGAATATTCTCCCAGATTCTGCAATGGGATGGGTAGAGAAAAATGCCGTCTGCTTTGATTACTCTCTCTGGATTGAGTTTCTGGATCACCTTTTTGGGTAACCCTTGAGCAAATTTATGGATAATGTAAGCTCTTAACACTGTTCTTTACTTTGGGGTTTCAGATGAAAATCAGAGGCAACAGGAACAAGTCTACTTATAGTGCTATATATATCAGTAATTTCACTATTGAGACAATTTAAGCCCATTTAGATTCAGGCTTTATCTATAGACAATTATATGACTTAATTTATGGACTTGTTTTCTCAAGGTATTGCTTCAGTCAATATGGTTGGACCAGTTTGGTGTGTAGAATTAGTCTCAGAGACTTTCATCATTCTTTTCAGGTGGTTTCTTCAGACAGGCAAGTGGATAGACAGAGCAAATGGGAGTAGGCTGGAGATGACAAAGGAAAAGATTTCTGAGAGATAGATTTAAGGTCTCTTTAGCCTTCTTTCCCAGAAACTCTGAATTAAGGCACTTGCTGGGGTCCAACCCCAGCAGGTCCA
>NW_006374755.1:0-1091 GCF_000327345.1 Myotis davidii | reverse complement strand
GATCCCTGACACCACGCTCTTGGCATTTTTTTATTTTTTATTTTTATTTTTTGCATCATAGGCATGGATCCTTATTCCATTATCTCCACTTAGGAGCTATGACACTTTACCCAGGTGTCTTAACCAGGGCTCTTTTGTCTTTCCCTTTTCTAACACAAAAGGAATCTTTCCAAAGGAAGTCTTTTGTACTTCTATTTTTATCTCAACTGTGTAATTCTAGCCACTCATTCTTAGAAATGTATGTGCCATCCCATTACCTTTGGGCAAGGCAGCTGGCAGCGTGACACAGAAGTAAAATATCTCTTAAGCCACCTTGAACAAGAGCTCAAGTAAGAGCATGGGGCAGAGGTTTCCTCATGACTTTAGTCACATCAGTTCCTTGGGGATCAGGAACTCACTTTTTAAAGCAGTTTGGGTTCTTCATTAACTACTCCAGGGTGACAAAAGAATATAAATTTGGTGAAAGGATTTCAGGGCACCCAGAGAATCACTAGGAAGGGTGGGGAACCAAGTGCACAAAACAGGCAGGAGAAAGAACGGCCAGTTGGTAGCCAGAACCACAGCCAGCATCACACCACAGAACCACCTGTTGAGAACCCTGACACTGAAGCTGCAACACAACACCTTGGGCCACAGCGATGGCCTGCTGCCCTGAGTCAGGACATGGCCATTGGCACCAAAGCTGCCGGTGCCGACGAATGTTTCCTCTGCTTGAAACATTTTTCTTCCAGACACCCATGTAGCGTGTTCCCCACCTGCTTTAGGATGTTGCCCTTATAGTGAAGTCCTCAATAATCTTTCTATGTAAAATTGTATCCTCCAAATCAGCCCCTCCTCCAGCATGTTCTAATCCATGATGCTTACTTGCATTTTCCCCCATGTCATTTATCAGCATTTGACATACCATATAGTTCACTCATTTACTTGTTTCTTTCTCCTCTCCACACCCCCCATCCCCATAGAATGTAAGCTCTATGGGGGGGCAGGGATTTCTGTGTGTCATATTCTCTGCTATATGTTCAGTATCTCATAAAGAGCCTGGCATAGAGAAAGCATTCAATACATATTCACTGAATGAATGAATGAATGAA
>NW_006374754.1:0-1091 GCF_000327345.1 Myotis davidii | reverse complement strand
GTGACATTGTTTAATAACATTATATAAGTTTCAAGTGCACAGTTCTATAATACGTCATCTGTATATGCATTGTGTGTTCACCACCCAAAATCTAGTCTCACTTCACCATAAATTTGACCCCCCTTTATCCTCTTCATTCTCCCCTCCCCTCTTCCCCTCTGGTACCCAACCCTTCTGTTGTCTGTGTCTATAAGTTTGTTGTTTTGTTCATTCTTTTGTTGCTTTCTGTTTTATATCACACATGTGAGTGAAATCATATGATTCTTGTTTATAAAGGACATCTTTTGGGGGGACAGTTGGAGTATTTACTTACGTTCGCAATGGAATCTTTTATGGAAATGGGTATAGGATTTGGACCTTCTTTGAAATCTAAACTAAACCAGCTAGAAAGTGGCCAGCAGTTGGGATGATTGATGAGAAGAACCTTGGCTCCATTTAGGCCCATGCTCCTCAGGAAGCTCAAAACGAAGAGCCCTATTTCAGAGAAAACAGAATGACTCAAGCCGTTTTTGTAATTCAAAGTAAGGTTGAATCGGCATTGAGCTGTGGTTATTGTAACGATTACAGTGTAAGTTGTGGGAGACTGGGGAAAAGCTGTGCTGTTCGCAGTGCTTTACCCTGGAAGTGCTGGTATGTCCTGACTATGAAAGGTTTGCTGTGAAGGCAGCCTGCAGTAGTCCTGGACTTTAGAATTTTGTAGGCAGGTCCAGCTCCCTCAGCTATATCTCCTCACGCCTACTCTAGGTTTGGGGGACACTGGCTCTACTTTGCAGCAATGTGTTGAACCTTCTCATTTGCTGATGGGGATGCCCTTTCACTTCTTTGTCTTTCTAGGTTTTATTTCTTTTTAAAATTTCTCTACCATCATTTTAATGGATTTGTAACAACAGACCAAAAAAACAAACAAAAAATGCCCTGTGTTCAGTTAACCATCTTGAATCATAGATGTCCCCATAGCTTGGCAGAAAATACTTGAAAACAATGATTACTTGAACTACCTGACCGATGCTTTATATCTTTTATTTATTTTTCAGGTTTAAAAAAAATGTTTTAATTGCTTTTTTAGAGAGAGAGAAAGGGAGAGGGATAGA
>NW_006374753.1:0-1091 GCF_000327345.1 Myotis davidii | reverse complement strand
GGATGTAGCTGGGATCAGACTGGAGCCTCATGCAAACAGCCAAATAGCACATGTCCTCTTCATTATTCTTGAGACTTCTGATTCTTCTGCCATTACAGATAGGCTCCAATTTTACTGAAAGAAAAATCTCAAAATCGGGGGTTTAAAATAAAGTAAGAAATGTAGTAAACATGCTCTGTCTTTGTTCTCATTTTAAACCTGATTTAGAATTCATCCCTAATAATGAAAGAAAGTGTGGTGTGCCATCTGGATACTAGCATCACGAAAGGAGAGATGTTATTCTTATTTGTGAATTCAAAGCTGCAGTTGGACTATTGACATTAGCTATGGGCTTTGGACTCCTCTTTAATCAAATCAGCTTCCCCAGTTAAATTGACTGCTTTTATTAAGTTACAATTAAATAGCTTCCAGTTAATACACGAACATGGACATAACATCACAAGTGCACTGCTGTCAAGTTAAAAGGCCTGTGTAAAAATTCTGCAGCCAGGTTATTCACAGGGACACTAAACAGCCACCAGCCTGTTTATTTTGGCTTTATTAACAGAGATACTGACTTGGTGAGATTATAAGCATAGGCCTTTTAATATTAATAGCTTCCTAGGAATCTGAATTTTTGCTTTCAATGCCAAATAATATCTGGAAAACATGCTCACTTTTGTGTTTTCTTAGAAATTCTAAGAACTGGCCCAGATTCATGTGATAGTCATTCCTTAATCCGTAGTCACCATGGGCCTCAAGGAGTAATTCTTCAAAAGAATGGAAGAGTCTCAGATCCTCCCCATTTCCTTCGGTTTCGATACTTTCAGCATGCTTACAGGAAATGTGTTTCCAATTGGGATACCTGATCGTGTGCCAGAACTCCTCACAGTGCTCTTTGAAGCCTTCCACACAGATTATACCAGGCTTTCCTGTCATACAAAACCCAGTCACATCTAACCTTTTCCCAGCATCCAAAATCTTCTTCCTTAGGTCCTGCTGATATATGTGATGGCTGTAGATCCACATTCGGAGAAATATGTTCTTGACCGGCTTTGCTTGTATAGATGGTTCATAAACAAGCTTTCTGTTCAGGAAATAGGAGGCACTGT
>NW_006374752.1:0-1091 GCF_000327345.1 Myotis davidii | reverse complement strand
GCCTCTGACTAAACAGTCAGGTATTGCATGTTTCAAAAGTTTTTGCAGCCCACGAGTGTGCCTCTTGCGGCACACCAACACCAGCACACCTCCTGTGGCGCCTCTGAATGAAAACAGATCATCTACCAAACCTGGGTCACATAAACAGAACTATGCTAGGGAGGCTCTCTCTTTTTTGGTTGTTTTAGGGATGCTCTATCTTGATAACTACCAAAGCTAGAAACTGTTTGAAAAGTATTAATTTGTGTAAATAATAAGCAGAAAACATAAGGGTAAACAAAAACCAAAATGTTAACAATGTCTATTTCAAAGTGGTGAGAGCATGGGTGACTTCTATTTTGTCCTGTTTTTTTGCTGCATACTCTCAATTCATCTTAGTTTTTCAGACAGTTTTAATCAAAAACTAAAGTAAAAAATATATTTTGCACTATGACCCAGGACACATCTGTATTCATATAACAATACTTACCCTAACTACATA
Organism: Myotis davidii; assembly: GCF_000327345.1. Taxonomy (NCBI): domain Eukaryota; kingdom Metazoa; phylum Chordata; class Mammalia; order Chiroptera; family Vespertilionidae; genus Myotis; species Myotis davidii. The sequence goes on along the minus strand of NW_006374752.1, from coordinate 610 downwards.
CATATACATTAGAATTTTCTAATCTATTACATGTAAATGCTTTCCATGAATCATTAAATTGAACATAATACCCACAGTTTACCAAACTCTTCTCAGTAAACATATTTAACAGAATTAAAAGTTATTTTAAAATGTTTCATCAAACAATGGCATCTTAAAAAAGAAAAGGCATCTTGGCATATCATCCAATCTGGTTTGTGAGGACATTTAGGTAGTTTTATAAATGACTTTTGTTCTCTTCACTTTCTTTTCTATTATCACTTTCTAGGGGATTTAAAAAGGCAACTGCTTGTTTTTAGCTTTGTTCCTTTTCCATTTGTTTCTGGATATACAAGAAATTAGAAGATCTTTAACATGTATGTGACCATTATTTGCCAAAGTCAAGAGAATCTTTTATGCTGCTAGCATAATTTCAGGAGATAGAGCACAGAAAAATACAAAACTTTCACATAGGAATAAGCATTTTATAGTCATTGGATCTTCTTTGCTAACCATTCAGACCTTCACTCTCCTGATAATCTGTATCATGAAACCCTAATTTCTCTTCCTGCATTAATTTACTCAGTTATAACCTTTCCCAGGACTGGGGATCGAGCCTGCAACCAAGGTA
>NW_006374751.1:0-1091 GCF_000327345.1 Myotis davidii | reverse complement strand
TTTTTTTTTATCTCCTTGCTGATATTCTTGTCCTTTACACCATTTCATTGTACATTAACTCTGATAAACATTAAAGATAAAAGAGTTATAAGTCACATCACCCTGTGTTCTATTGAATCTGCTATTTATTACCACTGAAGCATATCACATTATTTCTTTAATAAAAACTATGCAATCTACTTATTGCAGGAAATATATCACAGTGGTTAAGAAAGAAGGCTCTGTATCAGCCTGCGTAGTATAGAATCCTGACTCAGAGACTCACTGGTGATGTGGTTTTGAAGAATTATTTTGCTTATTTCAGTTACTCAATTGTCAAATGGAGGTAGGAATAGTTCCTTTCTCAAAAGATTGTTGTGAGGGATACATGAGTTAATTCACATACAGCATTTAGAATAGTACCTGGCACAGAGCAATTGCTCAGTAAATATTCAATTTATTCTTCCCAGAGCCAAAAAGACACAGTATGATTTGAACTCTACCTTCTCCGCTTCCTCTTAGTCTCCTGATCACTCATTGCATACTAGACTCAATACCTAGCCTCTGATCAATTTCTCTAGCCTGCCAAGTTTTGTTTTTTTCCTAGCTCTGAATTTTCATTCTGAAGCTGGAAATGCTCCTCTCTATTTTTCCCATACTGTCTATTCTCAGCCTTGCTTGGTTGTCACCTTCTCAGAAAACTTTCCCCCAAACCTCTGTTTCCATCTGTCAGGCTATCTAATTTTATTTCAATTGATTATTTCCTAATCATCATCCATATGTTTAATTACTTAATTGTCTATTTTATTTTTAATTGTCTGCTCTTCTCTCTTGTTCAAATTTATTTCCAATGCCTCTTAGATAAAATATCTCAATAAAAATGCATTGACCTGATCAATGCTAGCATAAATTAATGACAGCATTATAAACCCAATACTTTAGGTGTACTATGAGCAGAATACAAGATAATGGAACTTAAAATGCACTCATTCTACATATTATTTTTGTATTATAATATTTAAGATAGTACTTTTTCAATATTTACTCATGGTGAGTTGATTCTGAATCAAAATTCATGGGTGTTTTTTTTTTCCACATATGTGCATCCATAG
>NW_006374750.1:0-1091 GCF_000327345.1 Myotis davidii | reverse complement strand
TCCGTGAGGTCAGAAAGGTTGGCAACCGCTGATCTAGACGATCCAAGGTATGAAACAAGTGAAGGGCAAAAGCGGAACCCAGCATGTGGCAGATGGGCATTTGTGCCTATTTCTTTTCTCTCTGTAGTAATTCCTTAAACACTTGGGGGATTAGATTCCTAAGTACCATGGTAGGTAAAATGAAAGTCTCAAATGAGGTAGGTTTAAGATTGGGGTTAGTTAGGGGAAAACCACAAAAAGACATCAAATGTGTATGTTTTAAATCACAGTAAATAAAAGTTCTAGAAAGCATCTGCTTCCAAAGTTAAGCATTTCCATCATTGTTTAAAACCTGCTCTAGTAAGTAGCTCTTCTGAATCACTCTCTTCAGGAACCATTGGCACCTGCACAACTTATTTATGCAGAATCTACTCCTTTAAAAGTTTTGAACAGGCCTTTATGACTCAAAACTTGATCTTTTGCACTTACATTTTCCCTTATTTTATTTCCCACCAGGACTACTCTTATTGGTATCATGTTTTAGCTCAGAGTTAACTTAGGTACCTTGACTTTGAATTGTCTTCTTGGGAGAGGGAGCAGGTCTCTGGTCAGTGCAGTCAAAGTGAAAAGAGTTCTGTTCTCCAAGCTTGGTCAGTCAGAAGAACAAAAAAATCATAGCAAAGAACACTCTCAGGCTGAAAGCACCCCTGATGTGACAGCTTGCATGATGGAATGGTAGAAGTCACCTTACAGCACCAGCTTTCTATATGCTGCTACCCCCAAGCACGTTTGCTGCAGTTATTTGAAAGATATATGAAGAATCTTTTTCCAGATTGCTTCTACTTCTTATGTGAGATATAATTGACATACTAGTTTTAAATGCACATCATAATGATTCAGTGTATGTATATATTATGAAATGATCACAATAAATCTAGTTTAGTTAACATCCATCACAGTGCATAATGACAAATATTTTTCCTAGTGATGAGAACTTTTAAGATCTACTGTGAGCAACTTTCAAATATGCAGTACAGACTTATTAACTATGGTCACCTTGCTGTACATCCTCGAGACTCATTTATTTTATAACTGGAAGTTTGTACTTTTTG
>NW_006374749.1:0-1091 GCF_000327345.1 Myotis davidii | reverse complement strand
GCAGGATTAAGGAAAAGAAGAGGGAGCTGAAACTAGAAAATATCTTAATAGGTTAAAGTTACTGAAGGAAATGTGTTTTTTAAATGAATTTCTGTTTAGCCTGTTTTCTCTTTCCAGGAAATAATTGCTGTATGTAATATCTTTCATGGAATACCTGCCTGAAAAATTGACAGAATACACATTTCTGATTTATGGAGAGAATTTGTGTAATTTTGGTAAATTGCTGATCCTCATTAAACCAGCCACACAGTGAGAAACTGTGTCAGAAACTGAGTTTTTTCTGGGTATGCTGTATGCATGCTGAATATATCTAATTGATATTGGCTTTTTGTAATAAAAGTAATTTAAAGCAAAGTTATCTTCATCTCTCTTACGGGGAAACTTTCATAGCTCCTCTTATTTTTCCAAATTTAGGTGCAGTTTTTCTTCAATTCTGGACAATGTTTCTCACATTGGAAAAGCCTCTTGAAACTAGAAATGTATACATAGGAAAAGTCTTATGCCTTAAGACTTGGATGTGGCCATTGGTGAGTGATTCCAGTTTCACCATTGATTAGAGATGCCAAAATAATTGAGTCTACTTTATCACAGCCCCTTCTAAACTTTGATAAGAGGGAGTTATAATTTCCTACATTTATTTCTCTCAAAAATGAAACTTTCTTGAAAATGGAGCTGTGATTTAATTATTGGTGTCTTGATAAAATTCTTCGTATCATATATAGCAGACATTTCTTGAAAGTCATGGTATTTAGTTGATATTACGTGATATTTTGTTTGACTTTTAACAATTATAAAATAGTGAAGGTTTCAGAGGATGGGGACATTTTAATAGTTGTAAAAAAATAACGTTCAATGTATCATCTTAACCATTTTAAGGATTACCGTTCAGTAGTGTTAAATACATTTACATGGTTGTACAACAAATTTCTAGAATTTTTCTTTTTGGCCTCGAAAAACAGAAAATTTCTACTCACTAAAGCACTGATTCTCCCTTCTCTTTCCCCCAGCTCTTGTCAATTGTCTTTTTACTGGTTTACTCTCTGTTTTTATCATTTTGATTACTTTTGATACTTTATATGAATAGAATCATA
>NW_006374748.1:0-1091 GCF_000327345.1 Myotis davidii | reverse complement strand
AAAAATAAAACCAAAGAAATATTATGAATTTACTGAAGGGAAGCCTCAGTGAAAAAGCAAATTCAATTTTACATTTGTATCTAAGGTAGAGTACAACAAAGGTTATCTCTAGAATAATGACCGGCATCAGAATATTTTTAATTATTGTAATCTCTAAGAAAAGAATGTAAGTATATTTTATGAAAACCAAAAGAATATTCTAGTAAACATTCAACCAATAAGGAAATTCAATAAATCTTAAAGCCCTGTAAGGTCCTTACTTTATACAAGAAACATCATGAGATTTCAATTCCTAAATCATTCATAAATGCAGAAAAAAACATAAACAACTGTGGACTTTTATTACAGAAACAGAGAAAGTAGGGGACTCAATGAACATTTGATTTTCCGGCTGACCTTCCACTGGAATTCTTGAATGCAGACACCATTTGCATGTTGGGTGCCAGCAAGTTAGCCCACATTTGATAGAGGTGTGTTGTTTCTCACTGAACAGACTTCAGGCTGCCTGATCCGGCTAGAGCAGTGCACTATCTTCCCAAATCCTGAGCATCTTCTCCTGGCTCTTATTCTAGAATTTTAAAAAATTCATTTACCTCTTCTTAAATTCTGGTCCCAAACAATAGCAGGCTTTTGTTTTAACTTTCAAATGAGGTAATAAATGATTAATTAAAATGTTACTATTGAACAAAATAAAACTTTAATTTGCCTATAGCCATGTGTCCTCTGACTCATTCCAAATGGACATCCTCCCTTTCAGATCATGTTATAGGGAATATATTGCTTGGTTCTTGCGGGTCTCCTAGCCTCTTTGAGACATTAGAAAGTAGTAGTTTGCCCTGCTTTACTATCATTCTGTAAAGTGTAAAATTGTTTTCTAATTACTTAAGGTAGACTTAGATGCAGAATCTGATACAAACCAGTTTCAAACTTATTTGATAAAAGAGCAATGGTGGAAAAGTTCCCAAAAACCTGAACTGATGCCTTGGTACAGCTCTTATAGACAGTGATGAATAGTAATACGTTCACTCTCTTTTTTCCCAAGCAGTCTCTGTTTTTTGTTTTTGTTTTGTTGTTGTTGTTGTTAATCCTCA
>NW_006374747.1:0-1091 GCF_000327345.1 Myotis davidii | reverse complement strand
ATGATCACCTTAGTCTAATTTCCTATTCAGACCCACTGATAGCAGATATGCATAAAATGTCAATACATAATGCTAATTTATGCCCAGGTAAAAATATCTACTTCAAAAATGAAACTATCAAATGGCTATAAACATTACATAGTAACCTTAACTACTCATTTTTGTCTGCTCTTCAATAAATTAAATAGCATTTACACCATATAAATTGTCTTTAACAAACCAACTGATTCTATGAGGTTATTGAACATACATACACACTATGTATCATGAGGGGGAAAACGGCACTTGCAATCACTTCTCTACTTTGCATTCTAAACAGTTAGATGACTTTGCCACCTAAGGCTGTATTGAGGGAAGTAGTGGGTCTAAAGGAGAATGGCAGTCAAGAAAAGGTTAAATTGTGCCAGTTGGGGATACAGTAAAACAAGCTCTAAGGAAAGTTAGTCACATGAACAGAAGGAGCAGTAAACCAGGATTTGGAAAGAAGGTACTGGGAAAAATAGATGTAGGAGATTCCGACGGCAGTGAAACATTTAAGAAAAGAGTGAAGTATTACAAGAGAATCCTTTTATGAAGTCTTATTGTGATTATTGTGGTATATTCTCTATCCTGATATAATTAGTAAAACTTAGCTTTACCTTTTATGTATTTTTACAGTAAGGCTTTGAGTGTGAGTGCCCACACATGTGTGTTTTGTGTCTTTACAATTAATATTAGCCTCTAAAGAGTATTGTAGAAAGATGGCTGTGCCCATCCCAGATGATATGTAACATTTGAGTTATAAAGACAATGGAAACCTAAGAAGACACTTTAGTAAATATCAAAACTAATATAATTCATTCCATGTATTTCTATTTATGATTCTAAATATATTTATAAATACATCAGATTCTAAAATGAGCATTTTAGAATCTTCCATTTATTGAAATAAAAGTTTATACTAATTGTTCTTTTAACCCTTTGGGCTTCTTGAACAAAGTTAATATTATTAATAAGGTAATGATAAATTAATCTCATTAGATTTTTAAACATAAGAGATTATTGTATACTTATTTTTCTCCAGGTTTATATTTTTTCTCCTTTAAATCTCT
>NW_006374746.1:0-1091 GCF_000327345.1 Myotis davidii | reverse complement strand
CCGGATTGTGAGAGGGCACAGGCCAGGCTGAGTTACTGGGCCTTTAGTGCAAATATAAATAGAAACTTGCTCAATTAGTTCACCACTCTTCCCAGCTGGGTTGGTTAAGCCATATGGGTAATGCATGGCTGATCTAAGAGTGCTTAAAGTTTTTTTCCTCTCCCCAAACTCCACATGTCAAAACCCATTGATTCCATCTCCAGTTGATTCTAAAGACCCTTATTAATGTTGGGTAAAATCTAAACATTTTCCAACAGTGGATATATGGTCTGAATGGAATTTAATCTCTGAAAACTCCCTCCTCACCAACATGACTATTTCATCAATCATTGCCTGTAGACTGAATAAATAGGTTTCATAATATGTGTGTTTCCTTGTTTTTAAATATATGGAGATGTAATTTTGATTAATAGATGACAGTGCACTCAAAAATGATCTTAACTGAATTTTATCAATATGTGTTTAATCTGAGTTAATGAATACTTAGTTCAATTCTTATGGGTAGAAATGAATCATTTTTAAAAAACAATTTAAAAATCTGATTTTATGATTTAAAATGTGCATTAAAGTACTCTAAGGAACAAGAAAACATGTTCTAATGTGTGTCTCTCCTTTTTCTGCATAATCCAAATCCCCCAAGCATCGCTGAAAACCTAGTCTGTGCTGGGCATCATGCTAGGGGCTGGCAGTGTCGACATGTATGTGACTCATTCTTTGACTTGAAATAGATCATAAGAATATATTTGTAAATTAGGGCATGAGTTTTAATTTTCAAATTTTCATATGACTCATTCACTTTTAGATAAGGTGAACTGCAATACATGAAATAGAAATGCATTATGAATTATACTGACTTTATATAAAGTATATATATTGGCCATCTAGGAGATTTGTGAGAGTTAACCTTATATACATTTAAGAACGATGGTGAGCAGTGACCAAAAAATGTGGACCAGAGCAGCTTCATATACACAACATCTACTACACATTTAAAACTCTGTCCCCAACCACCTTAAAAAGCCTTTGATTTGTGTGTACTTTGTACCAGTTCAATAGATTTCTTCAACATTTATTATAGGCTGATGTCTGGG
>NW_006374745.1:0-1091 GCF_000327345.1 Myotis davidii | reverse complement strand
CTCCCTCTCCCTCTCCCTCTCCCTCTCTGAAATACATATTTTTAAAAAGAGTAATGTGGAAAATAAATGTGGACTGAGCAAGTAAATTTGATACTTAAGTGAAAAGTCCCAAGTAACATAACATTTATCAAATGACTGTAAAAAAAGCACTAACAAAAACTGTTTCTTGAGAGATTACTCCATGGCCTATAGCTTCTCCTTTTATATCTATATTTCTCAGTCATCTACACTCTCTGCCATCTCATATTTATTCCTCCATCACTGCAATCTGGCTTTGTCCTCTCCCTCAACCTGATCCTTACCAAAGTTATCTGTGACCTCCTGGTCTTTAAATCCAGTGCCTGATTTGTTTGTTTCTTTTCTATCACCCCAAATCTGCAGATTTATTACAGTGCCATCTTGCCCAGCGGCTGCTTTTCAATCCTCATTTTCTTTGTCTCTCAGCAGCATTCTGTGACATTATGCTCTCCTGGTTTGCTGTCTACATCTATATTCATTTCTTCTTAGTCTCCTTCATCAGGTTATCCCCTTCAGGCAGTCTTTAGATCCATGTTCCTCACGACTCAGACTTACACTGGCTTTCCTTCTTCCTTCACGCTTCCTTCTTAGGCATGATTATCCACATCCATGGCTGCAGTAACTATGGACAAATACATGCCCAGTTTTATAAAATCTCATCTAAGCTTCTATTCTCAACTGCATATTTTACCATTTCTACTTGGGTATCCCAGTGAATGGCACCACTATTCACCCAATTTCTTCTTTTAGGAGCCTAGGGATCTTTTTCCTTTATTGCTCATATCTAATCAATTACAAAAGTAATCAAGTTTGACTTTTAAGTATCTCTCTAATATGTTCATTTCCTTCTGTCTATACCATTGCCACCGCTTCTAGCTGCTTCATAGTGTTTCACCTGGATTAGTGCCAAAGCCTTTTACTTTCCTGTCTGCTTTCACTCTTGTTTTCCTCTATTGCTTTTAAAACGCTGTACACAGAATAATCTTTTCAGCATATAAATGTAAATGTAACTCCCTTCAATAAAACTTTGCAATAGATTTTCAATGCATCCTATATAATAAAAGGCTAATATG
>NW_006374744.1:0-1091 GCF_000327345.1 Myotis davidii | reverse complement strand
TCAGTGAGAAACAATAGATTTTTGCATACAGAATAAGAAACATATAGTATTTCACAGCTTTAAAAGCATTTCCTGCTTACAGGATAGTTTGAAAGAATCTGGTGGGTGTGTTTGCTTGCTTTTATAGTTCTGGTTGCTGAAATTTAAATTTGAAATTGTTGTCAAATAAGTTAGATTGCAATTGTGAAATAGATGTAAGTCATTTTGGTGTTATTTTCACATCAATATTTGTTTCCTTTGAATTTCGTTTCCTATAAAATAAGGATTCTGGTAAAAGTATATGTGTGTTAGATGTATTTTATTAACTAAAATAATGACATATGTAGCAAGCTTAGTAATTAAAAATAATTAACATAAAAATAATTTCTATTTTCATTCAATAATTTTAAATGGGTATGTTCTAACTACACTGAAATTAAATTAAACTGGATCCTGATTATTCCATTGTTTTTAGTTAAACCAAATCATGACAATTCTGTTATTTTTATTGTACCTAATTAGGGCAAAGAAATTCTGTGTGTGTCAACTTGAATCACATATTTAGGTATCACTTTGTTTCCTCTTTTGCTCTGTTCTTCTAGCTAGACAGCATCCACTTAAGAATTAAAAGGCATTCATGTGAATGATTACACACGTGTTCTCTTGTCCATTAGACCGCACACCACAATGACAGAACCTCCCTTTATCCTATTCTCTTACAAATGTGTTCAGAAATGGCAAAAACAGAATAATGATAAACATGTACATGATTCAAATGACTATGTTTGATGGATAACTTTTGAGAGGATTGGCAAAGCTTCAGAAGTTCTTTTCTTAAAAGAACATGGTTTGCGTCTTGTTCATCTCTGCCTTCCATGGGCCTAGCGCAGGGCCAGTGCAAGTAGCTGCCAAGAAAGATTCCAGAGCACGTGGCTAAGTAAAGATACTAGATTGTCCTTTACACTCAAACTAGGTAAGAATGACCTCCTCATCAGCAGTCACTATGTATTTCCTACTTCTGTGTTAGTAACTCTTATAAAAATTGCAAGCAATATGGGAAAAGCTAATCATTTCTATTATTTGCTTTTCATTTTCTCCCTGGGAAATTTCAG
>NW_006374743.1:0-1091 GCF_000327345.1 Myotis davidii | reverse complement strand
AGGATTTAAAAAAAGAAAGAAAGAAAGAATAGATGAGTTGGGAGGTTGAATTTTATTATGACAATAAGCTTCCTTTTTAGAGAAATAGAATTAATTTCACAGAAGTATGCCTTTTTATTATAATTTCCTCAAGAAAGACTCCTGTGTCTGGAAAGCTTAATTTAACCTCAAAATTAGTACTCCTTCTAATGTCCCAAGTTGTTATGAGGAAGATGCTACCCAGTCAGGACTCTACCTACCCACTGCTTGCCTGTGGGAGTGGCCATGTGACTAGTTTAATGGGACAGAAACAGAAATGACATGTGCCATTTTGGGCCAAGACTTTCGTGTAGTGGGTGTGTCTCCCTTGAGTTTTCATTTCCTTTCTACTGCATGGATGAGAACAATGCTATAATCCTTAGTGATGGTACCACCAAAGGGAAGCCTAACTACTCTCTGGGTGCTGAGTAGTTACACAGTGAGAAACAAATCTTTACTCTGTGATAATACACTGATGTTTGGGGCTATATTTGTTCCAGAAGCTGATGATCATGAACTAACACAATCTCATTCTTTTTTTCTTCTTTCCAGAAACATTTTTTTCCTTTAAATAGTGCTATTAAGCATAAGTTGAGTATTCAATGCTATGAGAAAAAAGGAGTTGGGGAAAGGAAAATACAGAAGTTCAATACATAATCCTATTTCTTGGAGAAGCCTACAGTTTGATTGGAGAGACAGTGACCTAAGGCACATATGCATAGAGGTTAGGGCTCTTTGAGCTCTTAAATTTCTCCCTGTTTTTGAGGTTGTCTTATTGTTCAGAACAGCTTCCTAGGAGACATAGGCACCCTGATTGGCTGTGCTTAAGATAGAATGGATGGTAAACAAGTAATGTATATGCCAGGGTTTGTAATTCCATCCAGACCTAGCCTGTCAGCCTTCAATCTGATGTTGAAGTCCCAAATAACAAGTGACCGCAGTGATGGCTTTTAGTTTTAGTCAAATAATTTTTTTTATTTTTAATGAATGAATGTTTTTTTCCAGCTTTATTGAGAATAATTAACAAGTAAAATTGCAAGATACTTAAAGTGTACAGTGTGATGATTTGATAT
>NW_006374742.1:0-1091 GCF_000327345.1 Myotis davidii | reverse complement strand
CTTCTACCTTTTCCATGGGAAATCACCTGTGGTTATTTTTCAGGTCCTATCACCCATGATATTATTCAATCTATCTTGCCTCTAAGAGAGAAGTGATGTTGCCTGGCCTTGGCCACACAGGAATCCTAGCATGTTCCCTGAAGTAAGGAAGCCAGTGTTAATTGAGGCGATTATTTCCAGCATCCCCGGGATATAGGAAATAATAATTTCCTATAATTTTCAGGATCTTGGTGTTCCGTGCATTGTTGAAAAGCAAATGTCTTCTGAGTCCTCCTGAGGATCATTGGGAAGGATGAGTGACCTACACAGGATAAATTCACTCCAGCATTTCTCTCTCTCTGAATTCTGCATTCCTTTTGGTATGATGCATATGCAGGAATTTAGGACATCTCAACTTCATTTACGCTGGGCCACTATTCGAATCCATGTTTTGGCCAATCAATTAAATGGATAATTAAAACCAATCCTCGTGGCTTATGCCACATCATCGACTCCAGCATCTGCTAATTGCACCAATATTGATGTAATCACCCTAACTTTTAAATCAACTTTCCAGTCCTCGGCCTAGTGTCCATCCCCGGACATGTTTGCCAGGTGTTTAAATTGTGAATATTCTATAAGACTTTTCTAACTAAGCCTTTCCCCCAGGGCCTGATTTTTGTTTGGCCCTGTGTCATCCCAACGCTGTGTTTGGAGCTGTTACGGGGCATTTGGGTAGCGCATGATGAGAATTGCATATCTCTTGTAAGACAGATGTCACAACCTTTTCAGGGTTTTCAGGCAAGAAAGAAAGTGCTGAAATGGCAGGAAAAGTCTTCTGCCAGGGGAGTCCTAGTCGATGTAGAGTGTGAGGGTGTAGGGTGGGTCACTGATACCCTCCCATTTGCCACCATTCCAATTCTCTATATTCCACCTTTTTTTTCTATCGATACTTTAACTTCCCTAAAGAGACCTGATGAATTCATCTGATATACTTCAGTAACCTACAGGATCAAACACTGAGTCGGATTTTTCAGCTTTCTTTACCCTGCAGCTGTAAGGGGTAAGAGATTATTTCAGTATAGCTGTAGAGAGTTCCTGATTTTTTTTTT
>NW_006374741.1:0-1091 GCF_000327345.1 Myotis davidii | reverse complement strand
ATTTTATGTCATTATTCAAACGTTTTGCTTATTTTTAATTAGATCATTAGTTTTTATATTTTGAGAGGTCTTCATATATTTTGGTTGCAAATCATTTGTCAGATATATGATTTCCAAATAGTTTCTCCTCATTTTGTCCTTTCATTCTCATAGCAGTGCCTTTCACATAAGGAAGAGTTCTTTATTTTTGTGAAGTCCAATTTATCTTTCTTTGTCTTTCATGGATCATGCTTTGATGTTGTGCCTAAGAAATATTTGCTTAACCCCAGGACACTAAGATTTTCTCCTATTTTCCTTCCAAAAGTTTTATAGTTTTAGGTTTTTCATTTAAGTTGATGTTCCTCTTTGAGTGGAGTTTTATACCTGTTATGAGTTATGGATTGCATGTTTATTTTCCTATTTTTGACATATAGATATTCAATTCTTTACCACCAGTTTTTGAAAATAAGACCTTGTCTGTGAAATTACTTTCTCAACTTTATCTGTGCCACTATTTTTGGATAGCCCATTCTATTCAATCGTTCTATATATTTATCCTTTTCATAGTACAGCACTGACATTCATGAATTGAGTTGTTTTACAGTAAGGTAGTGCAATTTCTCCAGTTTTGCTTTTTTGTATCCTGCTAATATTAAGGCTATTTTAATGTATTTGTATTTCCACATACATTTTAGAATTAATTTGTTGATTGAAAAGCACTGCTAGAATTATCATTGAAATTGATTAGCCAAAGAACATATAAGCATAACCCATGACACAGACAACAGAGTGGTGATGGCCAGAGGAAGGGGCAGGCTAGGAAAAGTCGGGGGTGGGGATGGGGGGGAGGAGAAGGGACATATATAATACTTTGAAGAATAAAGGTTTACAAAAAGAAAATAATGCAAAAAAAGAAAAATAAAGTTAGTGAAAAATTGCCCAAATTTCTGTTCCCTTAAAGGTTTGGTAGAAGTAATCAGTGAAGCTATTTGAATCACAAATTTCCTTTAATAGCTCCGGGGTTATTCAGGTTATCAGTTTTTTCTTGAGTGATCTCTGGGTAGTTTTTACCTTTCAAGGAATTTGTACAATTCAAATAAGTTGTATGATTT
>NW_006374740.1:0-1091 GCF_000327345.1 Myotis davidii | reverse complement strand
GATAGGATTGAGAAGATGTGGGTGCATTATTTTATATGGAACAAAGAGGCCAACAATGGAATAAAAAAGACACCTAAAAAATCACACATAATTAACGCACTCTTTGAGGCACTGGGTAGCTATGCTCCCTTTCAGTGTCCCAGAAATGGAGAGAAGGAACAATCCTGTTACTGATGTTCAGTACACCTGCAGGTTAAGTCATTGCTACCTGTGCACACTTTCTGTGTGGGAGGCAGATGTTTACTTATCATCACTCTCTTCCTCCCTGTCACCTGGGTATGAGGGATAATACAAGTTACCACTGAAGTATTTAGAGACCCAATACTTGAACTCCTGCCTCCCTCTTTCCTCATTTGCTGCAGGCTGTTTCTGTAGGAATTATATGCATTTTATTTGAAGGTATAGGGGGAGATCAATGGAAAAGTATTATTGTTGATTCTGGGAAATATATTTAAAAACAAAATCTTCTCCCAACCCAGAAAACCTCTTCATAAAGGTAGTAAAGAAAGAAAACAGTTTTATTATTGAATTAGCTTTAAGCCAGAATGTGATGCACACCGCAGGTCATCTGCTAAGTAATCGCAAAGAAAGAAAGAAGTCTCACCCTTTATATAGCCAAGCCAAAACAACCCATGGCCAGCATGCTCTCAAGATGGACAGTAACTAGTTCCCAAGTCGACAGTACTGTTTGTCACACGTGGTTTATCCTAAATACACTTGGATGGGGGATCATCTCTGTTAGTTCACTGGCTTTATCCAAAGGAAAAATAGGCCCTTCATCTCTTCCTAAAAGGAGAGAGTTTTGCAACTTGGAGTCAGGTGCTCATCAAAGTGAGGTCCCTGTCCTCCCACTTAGCCTGGGAGATCAGGACACCTCTGCCTGCGTGATTGCCTTTCTAAGACGGCACCCAGGTCCCTGAGAAAGCGTGTAAAAAGACTTACAGACATTTCAAAAAGACAGAGGGAGAACTCACAGTTATATGTTTTCTTAAGTAAATTGTCTAAGAAAAGAAGGAAATATTTCTATTTCCTTATTTTCAACTAGTAGCCCTGTGCATGAATCCGTGCATGAGTAGCTCGCTGCCGCTTGC
>NW_006374739.1:0-1091 GCF_000327345.1 Myotis davidii | reverse complement strand
ACAGTAATTTTTGGCCAGTTTCCTCACCCTCCACTTCAATATTTCCTTCTTGATAAATCATGTTTAACGAATTTTTTTACTACTAAAAGTAAAGCATTGGGGAAGTGTTATCTGTAACCAACAATTAGATGATTCAATGTTTATTTGTATTAACAATTCATAATAGAATGGTTGAATTTTAACTTTTCTTGGGTGATGACATCAGATCTAGGCCAATGAGGTTTCTATAGTAACACAGCTGGATTTTTGGCAGGCCCAAACTACTCATAAGTAATGAAGATATTAAGGGATATTAAGGGCTTTTTTCACCCTTAAAAATGGATCTGCCATAATTTTAGGAATCTTCACTATATGCCTGGGCCCTGAGGATGCAATGAAAACTATATCAGAACAATATATTGTGATCTTAATTATACTTAAAATGATGAAAACTCACTGCTATAGGTGTATAACATATGAAAGTATTTCATAATGTGCATGTTGTATGCAAAGATTATAAATGTAATTCTAAGATCACAATACACGTTGCACCGTGACTTCTTTTAATGTGGTATATAAAATATATAGCACAATGTGGGTGGTGCCAAGACAATGTGATTGCTTTGTCTTTCCTCCACAAGTATTATTTTGTGAAAGCATATTTTAGTGACATTCCTGACAAAAATGGAATTTCCAAGGCTGTTTTATAAATGATTTCATTGCATTCTTCAGTTTTGTTCATGCTTTTTCCAACACACAACCTGAGGCTAACAGAACCAATTTTGGTCACAGGCCTACCCTACCTCCTCCTGATGTGAAGGATGATGTTCAGGGAGCATCATGATGTCCTGCTGAGAGCCTTCCCCAAAGGAAGAGGGTCTCTGTGGGCCAAAGACAAAATCAAGGACATAAAGTATGCCCTTTATATGAAGACAGAAGTTTTTCTCATAGTTCATTCTTTTTTCTGTTAGAGGTTATTTAGATAAGCGGGTGAGGGGTACAGGGAGCAGGGAGACTGTTTTTAAGAAGAGTACTTGTTCTTGGAGAATTGAATAGTAACACTGATCTGTAGCTGCTTAGCGCTGGCTCTACCCTAATGAGATGATGGGGGG
>NW_006374738.1:0-1091 GCF_000327345.1 Myotis davidii | reverse complement strand
GGGGGAAGCTTTCATTTGCCTATACCATTTATATTTCCAAAACTTTTAAAAAATATGTAATGGAAAAGCCAGGGCTCATATTAGCCAAAATTGCAACTTAGCTACTCTCTGAGTAGCTGCTTCTCTGCTTCTTTCCTATCTAGTCCATAGCTATATAATGTTCTGGGGTTCATGTCTTGGCTTTTACATGAGAGAATAGCACAGTGCTCAAGTATGATGGGGGAACAAACCTTAGATCTCCCCCACTGAGACTCTTTGGTGGTGGGACATAAAAGAGCATAAGTCTGCAGATAATAAAGTTGTTGTTTCCTGATACAGGGTCAAGGAAATGATTCCTCCAAGGCCACCTCTTACCCGCAGGACAGGAGGAGCTCAGAAGGCAAGTGCCAAAGTCAAGGTGAAACTATAAGTAATAAGGTGTTGAGTGCATCATTTGAAAATAAGGCTTTTTCAGAAGGGGTTTTCAGAAGGGGTGAGAAATTGTAGCGTCTCATCTATATCTTCCTGTATCTATTTGTGACCAGTGGCTTACAAGGAATAGTATTCAGTGTTTGATCTTTGGCTGGTGGTCTCTGAGGTGAGGAGTAGAGAGCAATTTATACCTAAAGTATATTGAATATAAAACACAATTCAGTTCAGAATTCCATTCCATGTCTTGACCTCTTTGAGGTCTCTTTACCAGGCATTATATATTTTCCTAGGCAGTAAGTGACTACCATATGCAGATCAAGAACATTTCTAGAGCCATTCTGGATGAGTATCACAGCATGTTTGGCAAACAGGTGGCCAAACTGGAGGGTGATATAGATAGTGAAACCCTGGAGGAGCAGAAATGCCAGCTCAACTATGAACTTAATTGTTCTGGAAAATACTTTGCTTTCAAAGAACAACTCAAGGTAAATATTCATTTATTTAATTATTCTATGGGTTTTATGAAGCATCTACTTACCTCATTGTCATTTTTCCTATGGTTATGTTCGGCTACATTCCCACCTGTCTTGCTACTGGTGCAGAGAGCTATGTTCTCCATGATAGAATGTTGGGAGAAGCTCCACTCCTACGGAGCCATAGAACAGTTCCGTATGCTTTCC
>NW_006374737.1:0-1091 GCF_000327345.1 Myotis davidii | reverse complement strand
TAGTAAGTATGGTGAAGTTGCAACAGAAGATGAGGAACTAAGGCTCAACATATCCTGTGTGCCTAGTTGGCTGATGAGAATCTGTGTTTTTTAAATCATTTTTAAGGACTTCTAAGTCAGTTAACAAAAACAGCAAACTCTGCAATCCTTATTAACATCACCCCTCTGCCATTCAAGTGATAGGTTTGCTGTTGTTTCCATTTCTACCTCTACGTCATCTTAATTCACCAAAGGATTGAATTGAAGTTTTGAAATGCTTGTAAGATTGCCAATAATTATTACAAAATTAGCCCAGGCAATGGGGCTCCTTTTACTGTCTGACCATCAAGTGATTTAACATGTTTCCATTCCTGTGTTTCTGCTTTCTAATACCACTTCTGACCAATTGCTTGTGCGTAACCCTCAAAAGTGTGGACTGAGACAAATACTTCAGTACAAGTATTTTATTTGAGAGTTTATGCCACAGTAGAAGATTGGGGAAGGATAAAGAAAGTGATGAGAAGAGCCAATGTAAGAATATATTTTTCAAGGTGACCGTATGACCAGTGAGGTGTCCTATGCCATATAATCTTCTGAGACTCAGAGATCTATTCCAGTCTAGTTGGACTATTGGAGACTTCGGCATTGATTCACTGGCTCTTGTCTCTAATTAGTGAAAAGCTCCCTTGAGGGTGATAATCATACACTTTTGGTCTACACTTGCTTGGGTACACAGCAAGCTTATTTGGCATCAGAAGGCAAGGGACACAAAGTGGGAAGATGCATGGCATCCACTAGAGGTAATGGGTAATGTGCTCTCAGCAATAGATGCCTGGGTTTCTTTACACCACAGTTGAAATTAAGTGGCCAGAAAGGATATAACAGGAGCATCAGCATGATCTGCACAGATGAGTGACTGAGCAGACAAGGCTATCCCACATGTAAATGTGATGAAGGGTCTCATATCTGCTTAAGAGTCTAAACATTTGAAAATATAAGTCTTCAAGAAGAGGATTCTTCTGAAGCCTCTTAAGTGCAACTGTGTCATGTTCCTGATCTTAAGGAATACATATTTAGCTTTTCTGTGTTGAGTATGTTAGCTGTGGGTTTGC
>NW_006374736.1:0-1090 GCF_000327345.1 Myotis davidii | reverse complement strand
TTGGACTGGCCATGGACGTAGCCATGGTGGTGTCCGGGCCATGCAGCAACGGACAGAACTGTGACATATTCCTCTGTTGCACAATGAAAGCATCCATGTGGTGAGAGCTTGTCTTGAATGTTAACAAAGAAAAAATTGCATGAAAATTGCTTTGGGCGAAAGCTCCCAGTGACAAGCACTCACGCACAGCCGGCAGATGGAGTACTTAGGGTCTTTGCCCATGGCTCCCGGAAGATTTAATGGGTTTTGGCAGAAATAGACAGCCAGTTCCTCTTGGGATTTGTTTACACTGTAACAAAAGCCACAGCTGACAATACTATTAATGGCTTGGAACAAGACATTTTATATCAGTTTGGGCCCCTACAATAGATCTCATTGGACAAAGGAACACATTTAAACATGACCGGTGTATAAAATGGCCCAAGAACGCAACATAGGAAGGGCATATCATACATATCTCACCTGCTGACAGAGCAATGGTTTACATAGGAATTAGAATGAGCAATTAAAACATGCATTACTAAAGACAGGATGACAACGACATGAGGGCTGGCTCGTTCACTAAATGAGTGTGTATGAGTGAATATGAGTGAGTTTAAGTGGGAATGCCTTTAGAAAGCTGCCTGGTTTCTGGCGGGGAAAGTGTACGGGGTGGAGTGTTACCTGATATAATGACTCTGGGTCCACCATCGTATTTGCATTTTTTAGCTGTAGGGACCATTGCTGCATAGGACACTGCATCTGTTTCTTTAAACTAGAAGCCATTCATGCCCTGTGCAGGTGAGGGAAGAAAAAATCCTGTGTGCTGAGTAGCTTAGCTGCAAGGCCCCCGGTTAAATGAAGCTCCTTTATCTGCTGTCTCTCTTGCTTTTGATCCTTCTAAAGAGTTAAGCCCATGACATCCAAGGTTAAAGCTTATTTCAGTCTTGTAAGTATGATTCTGTCTTTAAGCCTGTAATCAGAGCTATGGCGCTGTACTGAACAAAGCTACATCACATTTGGACATTGGTTTTGATAGAAAATGACACATTGGAACAATTTAAACTTAACCATCTTTATATAGCATTGGTTCATCATAAAAAAGGGCAAC
>NW_006374735.1:0-1088 GCF_000327345.1 Myotis davidii | reverse complement strand
AAAATGACAAATTTTATGTTATATATATTTTACCATGATAAAAAAAATCTAATGGTCATATCATAAGTACAGTGTAGCCAACTGGCTTACATTGGGACAGGTTGATGATTAAAAAGATCAATAACTACTTTTATTCAAGACACATCAAACATATAAAAACTCACAACTTTAAACTGATACTAAAAAAGAGGCCACCATTGCATCTTTCTAGGGCACAATTCAACCTGAAGATTGGCAAATAATGGAGAAAGAGTAAAGCAGTTATCCTGCTTTTCCTGAAGGAATTTTGTTTAGGAAAATCAATGGCTGATTAAGAGAGGTTCTTCTTTACAGAATGCCAGTTAATAGATGCTAGGGTAATCATGGAAATGAAAAATTCCCGTTTACAACCCCAATAAAGCAATGGATCATTAATGAAGAATGTGGTAATGGAGGGATCCTCTGATTCCACTGATCAATCTTAACATCACTAAAAATGGGACCCCAAACATCATGTGCCTATGATGCAGTAAGAAGTGAACAGCAGCATTTATGAATGACTTTCTTAAAAAAAAAACAACCCCACAAAACTGAACTTGAATCTAATAAAAATGTTAGCTTTAACCTCCAGTTTACAGGAAATAGGAAAAATAGAAAAACATCTTCAGTAACTCTACAAAGCAATCAGCCAAATTCAGAATATAGGACATTTTAGAGAAGAAATGATCCAGTGTTACTGCTCTTGGAAAAAAGGATAAGAGTGAGGAAAGGATGGGAGAAGTGCTACAAAATAAAGCTAACAACCAAATGCAGTCTGTGAACCTTGCTAAGATCTCAAAGGGAGCAACCAAGTGTAAACGGACCTCTTTGAGACTATCGGAAATTTGAATATTTTCTCACTTTTTGATGGGAATAATAAATACTAATTTTTTTAGGTCTAATAATGGCATTGTGCTTATATAGGCACAGACAAATAGATGATTATATAAGTTAGAAATTCATACTAAATGTATATATATTTTTAAGCCTTATCAGAGCACATGCTTTTATTGACTTCAGAGAGAGGAAAGGAGGGGTGGGAGAGAGAGAGAGAGAAACATCTATGTGAG
>NW_006374734.1:0-1091 GCF_000327345.1 Myotis davidii | reverse complement strand
ACTTTACTGAATTTGCTTATTAGTTCTAACAGTATTTTGGTGGCATCCTTAGGGTTTTCTGTCTATAAGATTTTGTCATTTGCAAATAGAGATCACATTACATCTTCTTTTTCTAGGTGGATGACTTTTATTTCAATTTCTCGTCTAGTTTCTCAAGACCTTTTGAGGCTTATTCTTAGAAGTGAAACACTGTCACTTCTGCCACTTTTTTAGTCTAGTCCAGATTCAAAGGGAAGTAGATAACCATGGGAGGATATTGATAGTTTCATAGAAAAACAACTTTGATAGATAAGAGGGAATGGCTTAGGACCATTTTTATAATCAAGTCTATTATAGTGATTATGAAACATGCCCAAAGTTACGCCTAGGGCAGGAATCAAACCAAGTGAGTCTGACTCTAGAATTGAAGTTCCTGACCATTACAATGTTCTTAACTTTTATACTGTTTTGCAATGAAGTATTCTCATTGGTTAGGCTTGGGTTGTATCTGCACCCTTGAGGTGAGGTAGGGGAGTCAGCCCCATCTGAATCACAGGTACCTTAATACTCTTGAATTACAATAGGAGAGATTTGATTTATTTACCAAGGAAAATAGAGCGATGCCAATTAAGTTCGTGCATCTGGTGGCTAGATGGATAATGATAAGGTTCATATGGTAATTATGAAGAGATGTCTTATAGGAATGGAGTAGAAATGTCAAATTCTGAGAGTCCAAATAGAGTTGTGTAAACTATTTTTAAATTCTCAGGGGCTTGCACAACTCCTAGCTTAAAAAAGACATTTATCACACTATGAAAAAAGGGGTGGATGATTATATGGATGGATGGATAATGGTTACATGGATTAAAGGATAGATGGTAAAGAGATGGATGGATGGATGGTTGGATGGATGTGAAGATGATAGATGCAGAAATCAGAAATGACGAATCTCTATATGGTAGGTTGAACCTTGCATGGCTTTCCACTTCCTGCCTCAAAGTTTATTTGCTAGCAATACAAAATTGGATATACATCTCTTCACTTCCATCTATACCTGGATGTATACCTTTATCTATATGGTTTCTTTTGCATGGAATTCAGTCTTTAAAAAA
>NW_006374733.1:0-1090 GCF_000327345.1 Myotis davidii | reverse complement strand
TGCACCGGGCCTCTAGTACTTAATAAAAGCATTTCTTAATCTCAGATTAGTCCTTTGTGGTATCGCTATTGTTAGGTCTGATTTTTGGATCAGTTCAGTATAGTACTTGGTTATAATATCTGTCCCTCATGAAACTCATGTACAGATAGATATGTAGAAGGATATTGCTGGTTTCATCTACATTATGATATTTCTCTTATAGTCTCCATCAAATAGATAGTGGTTTGTTAAAATTCAGATGCTGACTTCTCATTTTCTGAGCTCTGTGAGTTGATCTTATAAACAAAATCAAAGATAATTGCTTTTTTTTACATTTATTTCCTCAGAATCCTGGCCATGATGAAGTAGCAAAGACTGAATTTTCCCTCCTGAGTCAAACAACTAGGAAATGACAAAATGTTTGACAATTTCAGATACTGAACAACAAGTAGCATAGGATTGTTATACTGAGAGAAATTTTCACTGAAACAAGAAAGGCAAACCCTGAAATGATTCCCAGCTTATTGTCTAAAAGCATTTAATAAGCAACAGAAAAGAGGAAGCCAGACAGAGCTTAGTTTTTCTGCAGAGTTGAGGAGATTGGGGTTTAGGGAGGACAAGGCAGCTACAGTGTGTGGGGCAGAGTGCCAGAATGGCTGTAACTGCACAGGAGAGAGCACTCAGAGATCCTGTAGAACTTACCATGAGGCTTTCTTTGGCTGAGTACTGAATTACACACATGTGTAAGAGAACTTGGATAGCTTGAGAAATAAGTGCTGAAAAGCATTTGGTGAAGCAATTTCTGGAACTCACAAAAATTTTGTTCTTACAAGCCATCTTGGAAAGAACTCAAGGCATTAGATAGAATTTCTAATAAAGTATCTCACCGTAGGTGCTCTGCAGCTATCTTGGAAACAAATGAAACTAATTTTAGAACAAAATTCAAAAAAAAACCACAAAAAAACAACCTACAGGCATACCTTATTATTATTATTGTTATTATTATTGTGCTTGGCTTTATTGTGTTTCACAGATGTTGTGTTCTTTTACAAATTGAAGGCAAAATCCTTCTACCAGCAAAGATTACAACTTGCTTTATTGTGATACTTGC
>NW_006374732.1:0-1090 GCF_000327345.1 Myotis davidii | reverse complement strand
TTGCCTCCCACACATGCCCTGACCAGGGCTGGGTAGGACCTGCAACTGAGGTATGTGATCTTGACCAGGAATCAAACCTGTGACCCTTCAGTTTGTGGGCTGATGCTCTAACCCCTGAAAAAAAACTCACTAGGTTGAAGGGGTAGAATTTTGATAGGTGAACAGGGTGAAATGATAGAATTTTCTGCCAAAGAAAGAGCAGAAATAAAAGGCAACATGTGTGAAGATATCCAATATTTTGGGGAAATAAAAATGGACTAAATTGTATATTTAGGTAATAGCTGATATTGAGGAAGGAAAGGTAAGTAGAAAAGAAAGAGATCCACAGCCATTTAGCACTGTGGGAAGATATTTCTAGGTCTTTCTAGTGAGCTTCTGATCTATATACCCACCTATGTATCTTATATACACTTGGATGTCACACATCTTGTTTATATTAACATTCATACTTGTAACCAGACTTATACTCATAGTCATCTTCAACATGATCAAAACTGAAAACCTGTAATCATCTCCCTAAGCAGGTACTTCCTATGCAAGTAACAGTGCTCCTCAACTATTGCCTAGCCAAAGTCCCAGTGCTGTCCTTGACTGCTACCCGCCCAGCCCACATGATACCATCCTGTCAACCCTACTTCCTCAATACTTTTTGACTGTGTCCAGTCTCTCTATGATACCACTACCTTAGTTGAGGACCATTGCCTTAACACAAATGGGAATTACTTTCCTCTTTCAACCAGATTAAGGCAACAATTTCCTACTGGGTCTCCTTGTCTGTGGCCTTGTTCTTTTCCAAGTCATACTTCTCAGAGTAGCTGTGGTGAATTTCTAAACTGGAAACCTTATCATGTTTTAAAATGCTCTAGTTGTTACCAATTTTTCTTAGGCAATAAATATCCCTGATGGCTTTCATGGTCATCCAGTCTAAGATAGCCCTCCAATCAGTCTAAATCCCCATCTTCTTGGTTAATTTTCCTTGTAATATTTACTCCATTTTATGTGGTATTATTGTTTTGTGTTCTTTTATTTTTTTTAATCCTCACCCTATGATATGTTTTCATTGATTTTTAAAGAGATAGATAGATAGAAG
>NW_006374731.1:0-1090 GCF_000327345.1 Myotis davidii | reverse complement strand
CTTTCATGTCCAGATTTTGGAGAAAGACCCCCAGCCCGCGGGTTTTCTAGCCTCACTGGTGTAACTCTTTTAAAACCACATTTCCTCCTGCTCTGTCTGTGAGCAGGATGTGTCTAAATCCAGACCGTTCCTTCCTCCTTTCTAGATGCTGTCAAGATAGAGCCTTTGTGCCTCCTCGCACTCGCTTTTGGCCACATCATTGCTTCAGTTCTCTGTTGCGATGGCTTTTACACTTTTTTACATGCAGGTTGATTTTTTAAGAGCAAAAATGGAACAACCCACTTCTGCTTACCCAGGTTTTGTAGACATTTTTGTGACCAGGGAAAGGAGATTTCAAAGTGAACGAAAGAGCTAGGAGCAAGATGAGTCCTGCAATAATGTCTTTGGCCCTTCTCACCACTATTCCCTTCTTTCGTACCCTTTCTTTGCGCCTCAGGCTAGAATAAGGCATTTTTTGTCTTGTCCAGAGCTGAAGTTTTAATTATTTATTTATTCAAGCAACATTTAATGTGGCATGTACCATTCTCAGTCTTGGGAATATCCACTCATATAATTGAAAATTGTTGCCTTCAATAGGCTATAATGGAAGAAATAACCTCATACACATTTAATGCAGTCGGAGTGTGAGTATTTCTAATAAAGCTACGTGCAAGAGAGCCTGGGTCTGAGCAGGAAATCAGGGTGGGCTTCTCAGAAAAGGTGACAGCTTGAGTTGGCACTTGGAAAGCAATTAGGAGTTTTTAAGGATTACACACAGATGCAGGAGGCATGCTAGACATGTTCAATGTAGGTTGTAGTCGTCATCTAAAACTGCATAGCAAATTACCCCCAACCTAATGACTTAAAACAACAATCATCATTGCCAGTGAAAACGCAAAAACGGTGCAGCCACTTTGCAATTTGGGTTGGCAGTTTTTCCCAGAACGAAACACATGCTTCTTGTGTGATCCAGCCAGTAAGCTCCTGGGTATTTACTCAAAGGACCTGAGAAATATGTCCACACAAACCCCGCACAAGGATGTTCTAGCAGCTTCATTCATAGTTTCCAAAATTGGAAGCAACCAAGATATCCTTCAGTAGGCAAATGGAT
>NW_006374730.1:0-1090 GCF_000327345.1 Myotis davidii | reverse complement strand
AGGACCTCTGCTTTATGGTGTCTTTAAAATAAGAACAAAAAGGCCTGAAAATGAAGGGGTCTCCTAGGATTTTGTGATTCAGTTTGCTTACTCTGTGGGGTTTTCAGCTATTTGCAACTGGACACTGTTGGCAGGCCATGAGTTTCCACTGCAGCTTAATCTAGGATGTGGAGATTGAAAAATAAACTCTATATATCAAAGTGAAAAGCTATGCATTGGGGAATCTTTCCTTTAATGGTTGACCATGGTTCCTTGATCATGACTCAGAGAATCAGAGAAACTCTTCTGATGCCGTGAGTGTCTTCAGTGTGTAAGTGTGTGTGTTAAGAAGCTGAATTTACTTTTAAAAAATTAAATCTTATGCAGAATGTCAATAGGTTAAATGCATAAAATTAGAGATGTTTTAGCAGGTTTCCCTTGCATCGATGTCCTTAAGGACCTAGCTAGAAATATAGCACCTTAGGGACTACTTTGAGAAAATCCCAACTTATTCTAGTTGTTACCTGCGTCTATACTGTTCTCAGCAATTGGATTTCAAGTCAATATCTGATTGACTCTAGGGAAAATGAACTCATAATTTCATATACATCACACCCCACACACATTCATCTTATAGTTATACTGATATTATAACTATTCCCTTATTTTTAACTCAAATATCCCTCACTATAACTTCTCTTACATTTTTCTCTCCATCACTTCTCTATGTTTTACTGTTCACAATGTGAGCCTTGAACAAGCAGCATGGACATCAGCTGGAACACGTTAGAAATTCAGAGTCTCAAATTCCATCCCAGGCTTGAAGAATAAGAATTTGCATTTTAACAGAATTCCCAAGGAATGTATTTGTACAATAAAGTTGAAAGAACATGGCTATATCACAATAGACTGAAATTCCTTGAAGAAAACTATGAATAATGAAGTTCAATGATCACATTTCAATCAGCTAAGCACCGAATTATTCAATTGTGAAAATAAGTAATAATCAAAACAATATTTATTGAGTGCTTTACTCTATGCTGAACATTGAGCCAGGAAAGCATTAAGAACATCAAAGGAGGAGAAAAGAGTCCCTGACCTCAAGAACCCC
>NW_006374729.1:0-1090 GCF_000327345.1 Myotis davidii | reverse complement strand
TTTTTTTTTTACTTTTAATTTGGAAGTACAGAAGAATTACAAGAATAAAAATAGCACTCCAGTACCTTTACCCAGATTCATCTATTGCAAATATTTTACCACACTTGCTTTATAATTTATTCTACTTAGCTACCTACCTACCTATCAATCATCTATCTACATGTGATATACATATACATAATATATTTCTGATCTATTTGAGGATAAATTACATTCATCTTTGTTCTTCACTCCCAAATACATCAGTGTGTTTTTCCAAAAAAGGAGATATTCTCTTATATAATTGTTGCAGAGTTCTCAACTTCAGTAAATTTGATTTAATCTACCATTTGCATTCCAGTTTTGTCAATTGACCTAGTTACCCAATAGTGTCCTTTATAGCATTTTTTCCCTTTAGCACAAGATTCAGTCTAGGTTAAGGTATTGCAAGTAGTTGTCATGTCTCTTTAGTCTCCTTTAATCAGAAACATATCCATAGGCTTTCTTTAACTTTTATGACTTGGACATTTTGAAGAATATGGATCTCCCCTCCCCCATGCCTTTTAAAACTTGGTTGTGTCCTCATGATTAGATTCAGGTTATGACTTGAAGCCAGGTGATGTTTTGTTCTTCTCAAGTTATTATATCCATAGGCACACAATGTCCATCTACCTCTCATTGGTGATGGAAATTTTGACCACTGGGTCAGGTATTATCTAATTTTTCTCTATATAGTTACTACTTTTCCTTTGCAAGCACCAAGCGGTCAGTGGAAAGCAAATATTTTGCTCCTCCTCATCCACCCAGATGATTCTTGCATAGTCCAAGCTTTAAAAATAGCTGCAAAATCATGATTTTTCCAACTCTGACATTCCCTCCACATTTGCCAGTTATCACTAGACATTTTCCTTTAAACAAGAGAGAGCTCTCTCTTCTCCTCATCTCTCCATCCATCCATTCATTGATCTGTTCATCGATTCATTCCTTACCAGTCTGGACTCATGGATTCCTATTCTTTTCAGTGGTTAACACTGCACTGAATTATTTTGGTGCTCAAATTGTCCCAGATTTAGCCCCTGTGTTATTTCCCCACCATTTTATTTATTTATTT
>NW_006374728.1:0-1090 GCF_000327345.1 Myotis davidii | reverse complement strand
TTAACCCTGATGCACAGTAATAATCCTTTGCCAGGATACATGTCCTGACCTTCCTTTTGGAAATAAAGGTGCTGTGTATGCATGGATGCAACCAGGGAGATGAACTATTCCAGTAACAACACTACCAAGCAATTCAAAGCCCAGTTCAGACTCCCTCTTTATATCAGGTAGGATTCTTAGTTGTGTGCAATAGAAGCCAGGTTTGGCTAACTTAAACCATACGTATGTATTGCTCACATAATCTGTGATAAGCCTGAAGATCTAGGCTTGGGGGAAAAGTGGAAACATGGGCAGCTTTGGGAATCTGGGTAACAGGGAGTCTTTTCAGGGCAACGCCATCAGGATGAATGGGCTCCATTCATCTTCCCGTGTTTGCATCCCCCTTTTTAAGCTTCACATGACTAGGAGAATATCCATTTTGCCTTCCCTGCGTTATGAATCCCATTTGACTGGAGGAGGACAGAGCACTTTTAGTCACAGGATCCCCAACCCAAAATACAATGGATGGGGACATTCCCCAAAGGGAAATGAGATTCAGGTGACAAAACACCTCATAATTACAAGTGCTTATTCTGTGTCAGACACCTGATGTCTATTGATTCATTAAATATATACCACAACCCTGATAAAGTTTTAATGTTATTGTCCCTCTTTACAGAGAAGGCAAAAAAGCCCAAAAAGATTAAGTAGATTGGTCAAGGTCATGCAGCTGTTAACTACAAGAGTCAGGAATCAAACTCAGGCCCCTCTGTCTTCCACGTTCTGCTTTTGACCACTGAGCTGTAAGGAGGGTAAAGTCAGTTCTTGGCCGGCAAACCCTCGAGTGTCCGCTCCACTTCCATTCCGTAGAGACTGTCTTACCCTCTGTCCAAATAACACCTCTCCCAATTTTGTACCCTAGAGACCCATGCACCTCTCCCTTTTGGGCTGCTGGCTTTGCTTCTGGTAATTCATGTTCCTGTCTCACTCTGTCTTCTAGATCAGCAATTTTCAATCCGTGTGCTGCATGAGGCACATTGGTGTATGGCAAGAATTTTTAAAACATGCCATACCTGAATGACCTCTTTTCCCTTAGCTTGTCAAATAAAAA
>NW_006374727.1:0-1090 GCF_000327345.1 Myotis davidii | reverse complement strand
CCTGGGACCCTTTAGTCCGCAGGCCGATGTTCTATACACTGAGCTAAACTGGTTAGGGCTCTCGCTCTATTTTAAAATGGCACTCCACCTGTGTCTATTTTTCATATTTTCCCGTTTTTATTAATATTTTATCTTCAAGGCATCACTGCTCAACCATTACAAAGTAACACTGATCAGTTATTTAAAACCTTCTCAGTGGTCATTTCCTCGCGTATGTCATATTATTATGGATCTCTCACCATCAGGAAAGCTCATCCCTGGTGTATCTTGTAGGAGGGAAAGTAGTTTTCCTAGGAGCCTTCAGACACATTTGAGGAACAAAAACTCCAGGAGAGAGGAAGTTTTTACTGATGTGCTCCTTTAAAGGAAAACATCTGCAGATCCTGAAGTTTCTCACATAAAGTCACGTAGGCCTTAGTGATCATCTCAAAGCACTGTATGACCATTCATTATTTCAATGGTGTTCTTATAACATTGAGCTATAGCAAACAGACAAAGATTCATAACAGCAAAACTTCCTACCATAAAGAACATGCTAAGTCCACTCAGTTTGAAAAATAGATCTGAACCAGAAGGCAATAGATCTGAACCAAAAAATAGATCTGAACCAGAAGGACAGCCAGCTAATGAGATCAAAGGTCATAGGGGTGTTAGTGGGCATTTCACCTGCACCTGCCTGGGTTTTATCTAGTTCTATGTCTATTATGGCAAAGGTGTTTACCCAGGAACAACAAGGAGTATTAATAATAGCCAGCCCCATTTTGTTCTGCCAGGATATAATAAAAAGCATTCAATGTTCTAATGCAATTCATGTGAGGGGATCCAAAGTTATTAGTTTTTTGTTTGTTTTTATTGTTTGGGTTTGTGTATATTTGTTTATTTTGGCAGCTAAAGCATTAGTGACAGATTCGGCAATCTTTACTAAAATTTTAGATAAGCTTATAACTGCATTTATTGCAAGTAGCACCTACCCAAGAAAAAAGTATTCTTCCAAACCTGGCACTTTACTGGCTGCCATGGCCAGATATTGAACATCCTGACATGTGTGTACAACCTGTACCTAATCTACCTTGCTCTATGTCCATTCTAG
>NW_006374726.1:0-1090 GCF_000327345.1 Myotis davidii | reverse complement strand
TTTTTAATTCCATGTTACTAACATGTATGAACACACACTGCCGACTCTTCTAATTTGCAATTCAGTGTTAAAGTTACTATTTTCCCTTTGTTTATATTTTAAGGTTAGGTGGAATGATGTGTTCAACACATATTTTTAAATTTATAGTGAATATGTCTAGTAATGTGTGCATTCACGAGTCACCAAGAATAAGCAAATGCACATGGCTGTGGCGCAACTCAGTGCACATGGGAATGTCGGCTGGAATCTGTGAAAACTTCTTCAGAACGTCACTCCCCTTGCCAACAGAACCAATTACCTATGCACAATGTGGTATGATCATGTCTTGATCATTTGCCGAACATTGTTTAGGAGCGGCGATTCTTGGATTCAAATACGTAGACTATAGTTGGCGATAAGTGATGTGTATTTATGTTGGTGAAATTACTGCAGTGGTTTTACAACAAAGGGCTTTTTGATGAAATTTGTTAAAAATAACTGTTAATTAATCACAAAAAAATAACCTGTTGAGTATAAGCAAATTTTGGTTAAAGGCATTTTAAAATTAATGGGGTGTTACTTTTCACATATGACATACAGATCAGAAGTTTTATCCATTAAGCCCAAAGTCTGTTAATTCAGGGTCCACAAACTCAAGAGTTGATTGTATGTCCAAAATCCAATCATATTTTCCAGGTCCAGGTCATCATCATCTGCTGTCTAGATTAGCTTAATAGTTAATTGAGTTTGTTCTGTCTTTTTTCCTTCTCTCCTTCCTGTCTCCCTTCCTCACTTCTTTCCTTCCCCCTTCCTGACACCTTCCTTCTTCATTCCCTCCTCCCACTCCTTTGTCCTTTCCTTTCCCCCTAATTTTCTTTTTTCCCACCAATTCTAGTCTTTTGTTTAATTCTCAACACAGTGGGCCTATTAAAATATAAATCAGATTGTGTTGTTCCTCTGATCAATGCCTTTGAATTGCCTGATTCACTCAGAGTGCATGAGTCCCACAGATGCCCAGGCCTGGGATTGAACATGAAACCTGGGTAGGTGTTCTGATTTAGAATCAAACTCGCATTGGGGTTTATGGAACAATGCTCCAACCAACTGAGCC
>NW_006374725.1:0-1090 GCF_000327345.1 Myotis davidii | reverse complement strand
TGGTTGTGAGTTTCAGGATCAATTAGTGTTATTTTTAGCCCCTAACCCAGAAAGAATCATTATAAATTCTCAGGAAGATTTTTTGTTTTTGTTTTGTTTTTTGGAGCCACCCAAGGCAAAAATTTCTTAATATTTCACACCGCAGACAGGTTTGTTTTCTCATTTCAACCTCTGAGGATCTGACTTAATTCTGAAACTCTTATCCCCACTCCACTGTATATGTTCTAATATTTGTCACTCACATGTGATCCTCAAAACTGAAGCTCTGGGGTGGCAGCAGTCAACTGCAGAGCTCCCAAGGCAACATCCATCTTCAAAAGCTTGCTGATTTTTCTAGATCTAAGCTTTCCAGTTACAGCCTCTGAGGATTCCCTTACTATCTTGTTATCGAAATATTAATTTTAAATATTTTTTAGTACTTAGGTAGTTTTGTACCAGCAAGACTGGAGGAATATCACACTGTCTTTTGTGTTTTGAGTAGAATCACTTATCTGGAGAGCTGAATGATGCCCTCAGTACTGGACACATGAAGTTGAATTCAAGTCCAAGTGCTGTACCTCCTAAGACTAAATGCTCACCATAGTAGGTACACAGGACATCTTTTTCATGTCACATCTCTAAGATACAGTCCCAATGCTGGTACCAAGACTTGTGTGCACTAATATTGGAGCTTAGGTATCATTTGATTCTACTCTTGTTTATTTGGTTTCTCTGCAACACGTTACTGTGTATTATATCTGGTACCGGGCACATAGGAAGGTCCAACTGTCTCAGCAGTGGAGGCAGTCTAGCTGTCTACCCTCGTTAATCCAAGCATCTGCGCACATCAAATCAAATAGGCATGGCAGTCAGGCCCTTGAAAGAGAAGCATATTTGTGTTTGAGTTGAAGCAACAAAGAAGGAAGCCAATCAAATAATTTGCCTCTAGAGTTCATGCTCTTATCACTACTATAATTCTCCAAAATTGCTGCTTTGGAAATGGAATCTGATTCATAATTGGTGCATTCACAAGGAATATGAATACCTACTCATTAAAAGCAGAGGTTCATATTTAACTGATAAAACTACATTAGCTGGTAAAACTGACTCT
>NW_006374724.1:0-1090 GCF_000327345.1 Myotis davidii | reverse complement strand
ATTTATTTATTTATTTATTTATTTATTACTTTTCCTTCTTTAAAGGAATGTCTTTATCCCCTTCCATCCATAATTACTTTGTAAAATATTACCCAAATTACAGATTATCTCACTGGACACTTATTCCGGGAAATATTAAATAAACAAAAAAAGAGTAAGGAGAGTCTAAATCATAAGCAACAATTGCATTGTATTAGGTGCTCAGTTTATAATTTTTGTTTACAGGTATAATCATCAATGACTTAGGGACCCAGAAGAATTAGGTTTGGTTCAGAAATATATTACTTATGCCATAGTATTTTAATGGGATTAAAGAATATGCTCACATAAAATTAGCCACTGCATCACTGGAGGCAGTGAAAGGCTGAGAGGTAGGAGTAATTGCCAGTCACATTATAACCCCAAATTGTGTTTCAAGGGATATATTATCATGTTGATTGACTCCAACAGACCAGTAAAAATCCAAGGTTCAGTAAGAGCTAACAGAAATCTCGATGCTATGCAGAAAGCTAATGTTTATACAGAAATCCATGTTTAAATATGTTAATTAGGATCAGAAGGCAGGTACTGTACTATATGATACTCAGAACACCATCAAAGGAATGGACAGCAACAGCATTCTCTCCCGTGGAGCATTAAGGAGACTCGGGAAAGGGGACTCCTGCTCCAGGACAGTGTCAAATCCACCACAGCATGGTCAGCTGCAAGAACACATGACTGTTTCTACAACCAGGTTACCAGGAAGTCACAACTGGGAGAACTGACTTAGACCCACTCTCTCTTGCCGGCGTGAGTCCAGTAAACTGGGCAGTTCTTCTTCCTTGAGTTCTCTCTCTCTCTCTTTCTAGATGAATCTATATGCTTTACAGCACATCTTATTGGCAGGAAATAAATCACATAAATTCCTAGAATCAAAAGAATCTGGAAAATGAAGTATTACTTTCTAGCATCTGCCTGATTTAAAGAAACACTAGAAGGAAGTTGGACAACAGCTGCTGAGTGAACCAAATACAATCTATACACTTGTATTTAATTTAGCATTAAGCGATCTTTTTCAAATATTAATTACAACCATTTATAACTACTTTTT
>NW_006374723.1:0-1089 GCF_000327345.1 Myotis davidii | reverse complement strand
TTTCCCACATTCATTACAATTAAATGGTTTCTCTCCTGTGTGTGTTTTCTGATGTTGAATGAGATGGTCTTTCCGCCAGAAAGATTTTTCACATTCATTACATTGATAAGTTTTCTCACCACCATGAATTCTCTGATGTATTCTGAGGTTTGATTTCTGGCCAAAAGTTTTACCACATTCATTACATCGAAATGATTTCTCCCCTGTGTGAATTCTATGATGGTCTCTGAGGGTTGACTTTTGAACAAAAGTTTTCCCACACTCACTATATTCATAGGGCTTCTCTCCTGTATGAATTCTCTGATGTCCTCTGAGGGTTGATTTCTGGACAAATGTTTTCCCACATTCATTACACTTATAGGGTTTCTCTGCTGTGTGAATTCTCTGATGTGTACTGAGATGAGACTTCTGGGAGAAAGCTTTTCCACACTCATTACATTCAAATGGTTTCTCTCCTGTGTGGGTTCTCTGGTGTTGAATGAGATGTCCTTTTTGACAGAAGGATTTCCCACATTCATTATATTTATAGGATTTTATGTTAGAGTGAGTTCTTTGGCATACTTTGTGGGCTGACATCAGGTAGGATTTTCTATTTTCATGATATTCAAAGGATTTATCCCCAGTTTATGTTTTGTCATTATATACCAATGCATTCTCTTCTGTGGCAATTCTCTGAGACTGAGCGAGATGAGACTTCCTGTTGAAATTATTCTCACTGGCATTATATACATAGTGTTTCACAGCCATGTTAACTTTATGGTGTTCCATGACAGCTGACTTCTCACAGAAGGATTTCCCACACAGTTTAAGATTAGAGTATTTCTCTTCTGTTCCAGTGCTTTTTTGATCAAAGAGTTTTATCTTATCATGATTTTTGCTATATCCATCATCTTTACAGGACTTTTCTCCTGTGTGAATACTCTTGTGTGCAACAAAGGCAGCCTCATCATGGAATTTTTCAGAATTATATTCAGAACCTTGCTCCAAAATTTGACACGTTTGATGCTCAAGAAAATTTTCTTTATAAATGAGGGCTTTCCCATTTTTATTACATTCAAAAAATTTATCTCCAGTATGAGTTCTCTCAAA
>NW_006374722.1:0-1090 GCF_000327345.1 Myotis davidii | reverse complement strand
ATTTATCTTGTAGTTAGCAAATGGTCCCCAAGATATATTAAGTGGGGATAAAAGCAAAGTGAATAACTGTGTATAGTGTGATCTTTTTTTGCTGAAAACAAAGAGATAGAAAGAAAAGCATATAGATAGTAATTTCGAATGTTTTGAAGGATTCACAAAAGCCCTATTGATTTAGGTAGTTAGCCTTGGGAAGAGCTAGGACAGGGAGGGTGACTTTCAACTTTCACTTTTTATTTTGTAACTTCTTGCAGTATGAATTTTCTAGTCTCATAGCTATGTTTCTTTTAATTTTACAAACTGTTCATTGTAGGATATCAGGGATGGGAGAATGTGATAACTCTTTTGTTGGCTTCTTTGTGCTTTTCTATAAAAGAAGAGTAAATGTCATACTATTTTAAGAATATTTTTATGAGCCAATAACATGGATAATGTAGATCTATATTCACAGACACACAAAACTGTAAAGACATATTTCTTAATTTAAGAAAGCCAATTGCAATACAACAGGCATAGTATGATCTCACTTCCATATAAAATGATGTACACACGTGTACCTGTGAGGACTGACCCGTCAGAGAGATCTGAAAAGGTGTTAGCGAAGTGTGATGTGGTTACACACGCTGCTTTGTCACCATTCTGAATTGTTTGAATTTTCTCAAAATGAGGATGATTCATCTTTGGACGTCGAAGATAAAGCGAAACTTTAACAAAGACTTTAACATCTACTTGAGAGCTTGGCAAACTAGAGGCTGGTAGGGGGATGGGGAAAGGAAAAGAAAGGGATTTATCTGAAATGATGTACACCGAGAGGCTCCCTACGAAAGCCGTCCAGAAACGCTGGTAGTGACGGGCAGGGGGAGAGTCTACTGGAACCCGGCAGGGGACAGAGTGTTCCAGGGAAGGGGCGGACTGAGCGGCCAGCTTCAGCAGAAAACAAAAGCGGGCCCACAGGCACCAACCTGCCAAATGATGAAAAGAAGAAAATGAGAGAAAAAGACCTTTCTAAGATGCATATCCACTCAAAAAATCCCCATTAATAAGATAGGAACCCTTATTGCTTGGAACATTTTTACCGTAAATGATGGTTTCA
>NW_006374721.1:0-1090 GCF_000327345.1 Myotis davidii | reverse complement strand
CCTTCATGACCTAATTACCTCCCAAAGGTCCCATCTTCAAATACTATCATAATGGGGAGTTAGGGTTTCAACATATGAATTTTGGGCAACACAAGCATTTAGCTCTCAGGAATTCCCTCTATGACTAACAAGTTATTTGGGATGAGATCCTCTGAGACCTCCCTTCTCATACTTTTGCCTATAAAATGTAGCATCTGGAGATGATACTTTGTGCAAACAGTGATTACTATGAATGTACATTTAGGTTGTTTCCATTTTATTTCATTTCATTTTTGCTGCTGTTAATCTTCTGGTGCATAAATGCAGGGATTTATCCAGGGCATGCCTGTCTTCAACCTTAGCAGTACCTTATTTAAGGTTTTGCCTTCTGTAGTTTCAATTACTCACAGTTAGCCTTGGTCCAAAAATCTTAAATGGAAAATGCCAGAAATAATCAATTTATAAGTTTTAAATCTGCACCATTTTGAGTAGCATGATGAAATCTCGCACTGTCCCACCCCTGTCCTGTCTGGAACGTGAATCATCTCTTTGTCCAGAATCTCCACACTATATAGGCTATCCACATGCTAGTCACTTAGCAGACATCTGTTATCAGATCGACTAAGGAATCAATCGTAAATGGGCATTCTGGGGGTGGGTTGGTCAGGCCATAGGTTGGGTGAGGAGGTATTGGTATCTGCTTAGCTTTAGTAGAATGGAAGATTGATGAAATAATGGTTTACTCACTGTTTAACCATCTGCCCAGCACTACTGTCCGCTTCTCTGATGGACACAGATGTACTGCTTAACAAGACACTTGTGGTCTCTGCCATATTGTTTGCTCACTATGAGGCAAAACTCTCCAAATCTCTTCACCTCCAGCAGACTCCGTTAACTTTTACCCAACTTCCCCCCAAAGTGTATTTCTGGAAACAAAATGCTCATTGTTGTATCTTTGCAAATGTGCTTTAAGACCAATGAATATAAACAATACATTTCTCTGTCACATATGCATTCCATCACATTTGCAGAGCTGTTTTCATAGACCTACAAAAGGGATGTGTGCATGTCTGAAACCCAAGATTCTTGAGAATCAACTTCATTTTTTTTT
>NW_006374720.1:0-1090 GCF_000327345.1 Myotis davidii | reverse complement strand
TAGTGCCCTGAAGCACTTCAGAGGCAGGTATTTATTCACAAATAGCTAGCATGCTAATTACTGCGCGTGTTAATAGTTAGGTCATTAAATCTGCTTACCTAGAGAACGCATCGGTCAGCTCCCTGTTCTCTAGCCCACTTTGAACAACTGTATGTTCTTAAGTGGAATCTATTTTGTTTCTCAGGAAACACTGTTTGCATGATTCTAGTCATGCAGACAGGTTTTCCTCCTAAACTGTTGTTATCATATTTCAGTGACATCCACGTGATTGAAGAGATCATGGCTGGTGGTGCTTATTATAACAGTGCTTATAACAGTTCCATATCATGAACACATTGCTTTCCTTAGTTTCTACAGAAAACAGTCTTACACCTTTACTAAAATTGTTGTTGATTCATTGATATACACATCTAACAATGAGACCATGTAAATGTCAACTTATCTTGAATGCAACATTGGTATGTCAACATGGTGACATCAAGATAACTTCATGCTTTACTGAATCTGTCCTCACCACTGGGGAAAAACATGAGCAAAGAGAGAAAAAGCACCTTAAACCATTATTTTTGTTATGGTGTGTTTTCAAGAAAACTGCTTTCCTGAAATAAATCACCTTTTAATTATAAACTGATTCTTCATTCCATAGAGTTCCCTTGGAAAACTGAACACCAATATCAGTCTTCTGGTTGAATGATTATCTTTTTTAATAGCATTGGCATAATAGAATTAGGCTAGCTGTTTATAATGGAATCCAATGATACACATAGCTATATAAATTTTGTCATTTTTAAAAGCATTTTGTATTAATATAAGTTATTGTAAATGCCTATAGTGTCAAGAAATAAATTTGCTCCAACCCAATACTGGTATGCTTGAATTCATCAGGCAGTCAAAATTATATAACACATATCATTTCCCTTGTGACCTTGGCTAACAAGAAACTCAGAGCTAATACTATGCTTAATTGCTGAAATTATCCTTATTTAACATAAAAATATTTCTGTAAATAAATCACTTAGTCTTATTTTAATGGTCCAGTTAAACTTGCTTTTATAATTAATCAGAGCAAATGTTTTATAAACTAATCACA
>NW_006374719.1:0-1090 GCF_000327345.1 Myotis davidii | reverse complement strand
GGGGAAAGGCGTGGGCCCTCCGGGCAGGTGTCCTAATTTCAGAGGGAAATGAGCAGCATTAGCACCTTCACTTGAGGCCAGAAGCCTGGAGGCAGTATTTTACCAAATAGCTTTGGAACTTACGTTTAGAGATTCAGGGGTGTGGGGGGATAGTCTGAGGATTAAACAATGCCTGATGCAATATTGGTTGAATGAGCATTGATGGGAGTATACATCCATTCAATATTTCCAGGAAGTATTGTCACTGTGTTCCAGAAATTGTTCATGTTCAAACCCACTGACCCAGAAATTCTACCGAGAAGCATAGAATCTAAGGTGCTAATTATACAGAGATGTTCACTGCAAAATTTTGTATTTTTAATGAAAAATATCTAAATTATATCATCATGGAATTAATGTTTAAGTTCTGCTTCCACAATAAAAAAAAATGTATCCCATGTGGCCACTAGATATAATGATGTAGAATGTAAAAAGCAGTTTACAAAATAGCCTGTGTGTGATGACCCCATGTGTGCAGTTTCTAGGGATTTTTCTAGATACTGGGTGAGATGGGATGCCGCCTGAAGAAGGAAGATATTCAGAGTCATTTGGGGGGATTTTCAAAGCACAGTACAACCTTCCCCAGCCCCTCAGCCAGGAAATGGTGGCCTGGCCCTCTGGGACATACAGCTTTCCTTTGGGAATTGATGCTGGGAGGGAACAGGTGAGGGAACTGCTAGAGGCGTACACGTACCTGTTTGTGTGAAATGTGTGTACCTGTGGGATGTTGGTGGGATGTCTAGCAGAGGGGTAGCTGAAGTTCTCTCTGGCTGGTAAGATTTTCAGGTTTTCCATAATAAAAACACTTTTAATAATTATGATAAAAACACAGTGTAACCATTCACCTATTGAAGAACATCTGGGCTGTCTCAAGTTTTATGGGCGTTCCCATACAGGCTTTTGTCTGACCATCGGTTTTCATTTCTCTGACACGAATGCCCGGGAGTACAATTGAGGCTTGTTTTATGGCCCAGCATCTGGTCTACCCTGGAGGATGTTGTGTGTGCGCTTCAGAAGAGTGTACCTTATGCTGCTGGGTAGAGCGTTCCGT
>NW_006374718.1:0-1090 GCF_000327345.1 Myotis davidii | reverse complement strand
TGAGTATTAAAAAATTTTTTCAAGAGCTATTTTACCCTTAATATAAACTAATAAGTTAAATAACAAATGAACATGTGCAAACAGCAATTAGTTTTTGTTAATCATATCAAAGGTGTGAGTGGCTAACAGGCAGAATAAACCATTCCAGGGCAATAGGTGGATAATGACACAACCTATGGAAGTTGTGTCCTAAACTTGGCAGAAACAAAGTTTGGTCAGGTTTGAGGTATGAAAGCAGTGATTCGGAATACTGTAATATGATATATCATAGTTCATTTTTCTTCAAGTGTTTTTACCTCCAAATCATTGAAAACTATTGATCTCTTGGCAAAGACAGGAATTTTATCCCAGCCTCTAAACTGGAATCCAGTTATCTAATTTTCAGTGATTTAATTATATGGACAGCAGTTGGTTTCCAGTCTTGAAGTTTTTCTTAAGATTGAAATATATTTGGCACATAACATTATATAAATTTAAGGTGTACAACCTGTTAATTTGATAATTATGTATTGTAATATGATTGCCAAGGTCGCTATAGTTAACACCTCCATCATGTTACATAATTCTTTTTACAAGTTGGAATAATTCTAATCTTCTTAGCAAGTTTGATGATACAGTATTATTGTCTGTAATCTCTATACTGTGCATTATATCTCTAGGGCTAATTTATCACTTGTTGTAAATTTGTACCCTCAACATCTGTCCTCTCCTCCCACCCCCATTGCCTGGTAACCACCATTTTATTCTCTGCTTTTATAAGTTTGCTTTTTAAAATTCTACATATAAGTGATTCAGTATAGTACTTGTTTTTCTCTGTCTGACTTATCTCAATGTGCTCAAGGTTCATCCATGTGTCACAAACAGGAAGATTTAATTTTTTTTATGGTTGAATAATATTCAATTATATACATGTACCACATTTTCTTTATCCATTCATCTGACACTTAGGTTGTTGTGTATCTAAATAATGCTGCAGTGAACAGGTGGTGTATTTATGCTTTTGAGTTAGTGTTTTCTTCTGATAATTACTCAGAAGTGGAATTGCTAGATCATGTGATAGTTCTATTTTTAATTTTTTGAGGGACCTCCA
>NW_006374717.1:0-1090 GCF_000327345.1 Myotis davidii | reverse complement strand
AAAAAAAAAAACCCTAGTGATATTGACTGGCTTTATCTTTTTTGTTTTCCTTTTATAATTCGGGGAAATGGCATTTTTCATTAAAATGCTGTTTTTCATTTTGTTGGACATAATGTGAACTATATCCTTCTAGTATAATTGTTTTTATTAAAACGAATAAGAATTTAAGATTTAATGCCAACTTGCTTTGATTTTTCAATCATTCGAGATATATCCTTAATGTTATTTACTTTACCACAGTTAGAAATACAGCTCTATGCTTCCCTTAGAAAGAAGGAACTAGCTAAGAAAACACATCACCCTTTCTATTGAAGTCTTGAAGTGGATTTCAAATCAATTCCACATGCTTCTTTTCTTTTCTATTTAATATTCCTTGTCATTGATAGAACGAGCAGATTCATAAAGCAAAAGGCCATGCACATCATTATTTTCTGTAACTGAACTAATGTTGTTTATTAATAAAAGAGAGTCTGTGTCCTATATAGGCACAGGCCCTCTCAGAGCATTGTGATTGGACATAAATGAGATGAGTAGCCACCTGCCATGTGCTACCCTCCTCGCTCAGTGAAAAGCCCAAATTCTGTCACCTTCAAAGGGGTACATACTGTGTGTGCCCCCCTTTATTTGTCTTATCTTTTCTCCCACTACTCTCCCTTTTTTGTGGCATGAAAAGTAAAAGGGTGATGTTTATTCTGTTGTTAAAAGTTCAAATAATAGGCATAGTACATGAAAAACACGGTTAGGATAATGTGAGAGTTTCTGAATCTCTGAAAATAAGGAGCACAAATAAATGCTAGAACCAAAATGCTACTCTTTCTGGCACCAACTCCACGTTTCCCTAAATCTCTGGCTTCTGTTCTTCTAATACTGTTTGTCAACAAGTCACTTTTGATCTTGCTTACCATGTGAATGTTGCAATGGGCTGTGGAGTGAATTTTCCATGGACATATTAGAGTGAACTTAATTGAAGTTTCTCTATAAAGAAAAATGATGTAAGCACCATACTTGGGAATCCTTCACCTATTTCTCTCATATCGTTTATCAAGAGTCATCTGAAAATTTTTACATGTGACAATGGGCCATTTATACT
>NW_006374716.1:0-1089 GCF_000327345.1 Myotis davidii | reverse complement strand
TTTCAGTTTCCATGAGTGAATACAGGCTTCCCATACTCCATGCTCCCGGGGACCTCTGGCTATCTCAGCAAGCTGGTTGGGGTAATGTTTATGTCTGCAAGTCTTTCTCATGATTAGAATGTCAGGTCCTGGGGGAAGGGACGGGGTTACTATTTCATTTTGTGTAGCCCCAGCCTTCTGGCACAGGCACAGCATCAATATTTGTTGAATTATATCCACTGATAGGAACGTTGCCATGGCTCCACGATCCTGGTAAAGTCTGCCTCTCTTAAAAATTGCAGTATCTGAAATGAGCTCATGCTTTGGCATCCCAGCAACCGTTATTTTTTCACTCTTATTATTTTTTAGGAATAGAGATAATTTGAATTTTAAAGTGTTTATTTTCACAAATAAATTTAAGTGACATATATGTTCTATTGGCCAAAATAGTATCAATGTTTTTAAAAACTCTAAGACTATATCACACATTCTAATGTATTTCTTCTCTTTTCTTCATGACCTTAAAAATTAGTGTGCTTGGAGGCATATTGAGGAAATTAAAATTCAGATAATAAAAATAAATCATGTACTCTTGGTTAACATACTACACCATGCATTCTTCAGTTCCAGATATTTTAGAAGACTGTTAGCTCTCTATGAAAATCTGAGTTATCTAGCTCTGATCTCTCATCCTAGTGACATGTTAGGATTCTTTATAGATTGGCAGCTGAGGAAATGCCTGGCTATCCCTCTTCTAATATACTTGGGTTAGGCTTCAGTTTTCTCATCTGTAAAATGAGGAAACTTCCCCAGAAATTCTAATATCTCTTGCAGCTCATACTTATTCTTCTTTGGGTTATCCAACAAAAAATGCTGTTACATTAAACAGTTCATATGAATGCATAATGATCTAAAATATTTTTAGCAAGAAATGTGCATGTTAGATAAGAGAAAAAAGATATCAAAATAAGAAATAGGTGATGTAAGGCTGCTACTTAGAAATAAAATATTTTTCAAATCCTGAAATTAAAATTGGAGTCCATACTCTGTGGATCATCTCTGTGGTAGTTTGCAGAGAATAGAAAAATGAGTGTTTGAGAATGATGTCCA
>NW_006374715.1:0-1089 GCF_000327345.1 Myotis davidii | reverse complement strand
ACTCGTAAGTCAAGGCCCCACTGTATATTTCAGGCCCAGAGGCCCTTGCATATGCTATTTCATCTGCCTAAAATGCT
This sequence comes from Myotis davidii, assembly GCF_000327345.1. Lineage (NCBI taxonomy): Eukaryota > Metazoa > Chordata > Mammalia > Chiroptera > Vespertilionidae > Myotis > Myotis davidii. The sequence continues at coordinate 1,012 of NW_006374715.1, read as the reverse complement.
TTATTATTCCTACTCCACCTTTTTAGATACTCCTTCAACATTTAAGTCTCAACTTAAACATTATTTCCTCAGTCTTTTTCTTGATCTCCTCAGTCTAAGTTAAGTCCAGCTGTTATTTTGCCCTGTACTTACACAGTCTTACACACTTTAATTAGTTGTTCAGTGTCTGTCTTTGCTGTAATCTATAAACTCCATATAGACAGTGACTGTATTTTGTTCACTGTTACATATATTTTCCATCATTATGGGGAGTTGGAGGAAAATCTTCCTAAATATGATTTGGATTTTCCTTAACCAAATTAATTTTCACTTACCTATATTAAACTTATCTGTCATTTCTGCTAATTATAAAAATTTGTGTGAATCTTCCTATACTTAAATCCCCTGGCCTGCAATTCTTGATCCAAGATAGAACTTTGTCTGTTTTGCATACTTGCAGATTCCTCTATATACTGACCCTTCCAGGTTATTTGCAAAATATTAAATGTACAGGTTCTCTCAGATTAATGAACTGACACTTTAGACTTACAGTATCCAAGAATTGTCTGTTTGTATTCATCCTTTCTTTTTGTGTAACCCACTTCTCTGTGACAAAACAATATTCTCATTTCCACAATGATTAATATTGTTGATGAATAATATTTGAGTAGCCTCCATACATTTTTATTTTTGTTCACCCCCTCACCATTTTGCATTGCCTTTTGTGTGTTTTGTTTTTACTACCCCTTCCTTTATGTCTTTCCCTTTCCTTTCTCATCATTTTTCTCCTTGCCTTCCTAGTGTTGACCACTGTGGGCATTGTTGAGCATACCCAGTGGTGGGAATCAAGGGGAAAGAAAATACTAAATCCTAGTATAGTTTGTATTTGACACCTGTGAGGATCAAAGAAAAGTAAACGTTTTTAAAAATATGAATAAGTAGTTTTATAGAACTTAGTATCAAATTGAACAGATAATTATTTTTCATTTTAAAAAATAATCTTTGCCCTAACCGGTTTGGCTCGGTGGATAGA
>NW_006374714.1:0-1089 GCF_000327345.1 Myotis davidii | reverse complement strand
TCCCAAATGAACGAACAGAACAAAACTCCAGAACAAGGTTATTATTCTATAGGTATTAGGTAGGTGCTGATCATTATATATATAGTGTGCCATCATTGTAAGTAGAGAATCAACTTGATATTGGAAATAGAATAATTTTATATGTTATCCTATTATCTAGCTCTTGGAATAATTTGTGGTACATAATAATGCATTAATGAGAAAGGACTATTATGTTATAGTTCAAAACAGTTTTTCTTAAGATCTTTGTCTGGCTATAGTTAACTGCCTGGCAACAAAGTATTTTGACATTTAAAATTGTAGTCATGCAGAAATTGCAATTGTTCTTGTCAGGCTAAGTAGGGAAATGTAGGTGAACAGACATGCTTGGAGTAACCACTACAGGAGCACTTAAAGTGCTGTTCTGGACTATGAATGTTTAATCTTATTCCAACTGGAAGTCACTTTAGGTAGTGATTAAGTACATGAGATCTGGAGTAACTGCTTATGTTCAAATTTATGCTCGGCCACTTTCTTGTTATATGACTTTGGGGAAATTCCATAACTTCTGTGTACCTCAGTATTCTCATCTGTAGAATAGAAAAAAACACCTCTTATTAATTGGTCTCCCTTGTTCTATTGCTCTTTATAATAATGTGCTCTTGTTTCATTGTCTCCATATGTATCTCATGATAAAGTTCAGTATATATTATTTGTATAATTGGCTAATCTCACAAAGTAGACCATAAATAAAACTATGTACCAGTTGGGATTCAATCAGGAGGATGGAACCACTATGAATGATATGGAATAAGAGACTATTCTAGCAAAAATTTAAGATTGTTTTCTACATGAATAATTTTTGAATTCTAGCTAATGATTTGGTGCTTATTTTGATCTTGATTTCTTTTCTGTGAATTCAGTAGATTAGAGTGATAGGATAAAGCATCAGAAATGTCCCAAGCACATTTGAGGATATATTATAGTATAAAGTTGGCATTTCAAATTAGTGCATAAAATATAAAGTCTTCAATAAATAGTTTTGAGTAAATTGGTTATTTATTAAGGAAGAAATAAAGTAATATTCCTACTACATGCTATTCACACACA
>NW_006374713.1:0-1089 GCF_000327345.1 Myotis davidii | reverse complement strand
TTTTTTTTCACACATTGCTACAGATAATGTTCCCAAGACAGGCTATTATTAATAGTATTTTCTGGAAACCATTGGAGATGATTTGTTTAGTTTTGACATAAGTTGGATTATTTGGATCCCATGATCCTACATTTCACATGCAGTACTGCATCTTCTTAGAACAAACTCACTAAAGCCAGATTTAATATGTATTTGTGCCTAGCACTCTGTCAGCATTCTTGTAGTTTTTATTATCAGAACTAACAATAATACTTTCCAAAGTCCCAAGTTTATGATGGTAGCTGGGCTGAAATCACATTTAAGAATGATCCATACCTTTTTAGGCCAACATTTAAAAGAGAAGAAAGAGAAAAGGCAAAGACAAGAGACTTTAGACCAAGACATTTTTAAGTTAGTGATTATCTAGGCTTACATCTCCTATGGCATAGTAAACATATGCCTGTTCTAATTTGCTTTCAGAAAATGTTAATGGGACACTGAGGTTTTGAATATGAATAGTATCAAACATTCATAAGGAGTGTTCCGAGAGAGTATCTCTCTACTGAAATTAGGTATTACAGTTTAAAACAGTGGCTAGGAATGGAATTCACTAAGATGAATTTGAGGGAACAAATATAAGTATTTGTTTGGACTTCATGCATAAAAGCACTGAAATTCAAATAAAAGGTAGCTACTCTTGTTTCATAAACTCTTCAAAAACCTGTTCTCTGGTTGTGGTTACCAATCTCAATCTTAAATAAAATACATTGGTACTGCAGGGGAATCCCAAGAAGGTCAGAAGTATTAGCATTTGGGGAAAAAAGACACAAAGAAGATAGCAAACACCATAAGAAAAAATGGAATATAGATAATATTATTTTTTAATTGACACATAACTTTTCCCCAACTCTTTGGCTGCACATAGGTTGATTTTTCTTTCTTTTTAAAATTCACTTTATTTTTATTGTTGACAAATTTACAAATGTCCCTATTCCTTCCCACTCCACACCTTTCCCCACTTCTACTCAATACCTACCACCCACTTCCTTTTGGCCACCACCACGCTCTTGTCTGTGTCTATAGTTTATGTATATATGTTCTTTGGCTAAT
>NW_006374712.1:0-1089 GCF_000327345.1 Myotis davidii | reverse complement strand
TGCTACTTGAAAAAAATAACAGCAAAATAGAGCAAGAGTCAAGATTCAAGGAGAATGTCAAGGAAGCATATTGAGATCACCCTGTGAAGAAAGTGCAGGGTTCACACTTCTTTTGTGTGGTGTGAATGTGTGTTGCAAAGGCTGACATTGCTGATTAAAGGGTTTGCTTCCGAATGAACAGCTGAAAGGCTAAATGATAATATTCCCCTGAATTGTGGCAATCTAGAGTGAGGGAAAGAAAACATAAGAACCTATTAAAACATAAGTGAGGAAAGCTCCCAAGGGAAAGGCCAGTGTAAAAAGCCCCTAGGGTTTAAACAAAACCACAGTGGATTCAGTGGAGAATGGTCTTTGACCTTCAAGATTCCTGTGAAGGAAAGATCCCATACTGAGGTAGGAGACTTTGAAGTAACCAAAAGCTAATTAGCTTAAAGGTGAACACAGAACCAATTAAAAATGGTTAGGAGGGCAAAGAATCATATTAGGAGCTCTATGGTGGTTCCACGAATAGAAGGTCCTCTGTTAGTAAAATATGGGCTCATAATGGAGTGTGAAAGGTAAACACACTGGCCTGAAGTTACAGTTGTTACATGCACCATGTCTACTATTAGTAATCACAGAGAAATTTGGAGACTAAATGTATCATAGAACAAAGGAAATATTTTCACCTGTGTACACATTCACAGCTTTTAACACAGATTTTAAATTCTGTTTTTTTAGCAAGAAAAAATAATAATTACAAATTTGGAAGCTCAAAACAAATTTGAGAAAACTTACTATAAACTAAGAAAAATTCTTAGTTGATTTCTCAACTAAATGTTTCAAAGCACAAAGAGGAAGATGGAGCGGTATTAGATGGTGGATTGACAGTTGTCACATTTGTGAGGTAGGAATTTTAAAAGGCAGCCATCCTGTTTCCTGCTGGACAATTTTTAACTTGCTGTATACACAGTATTACCTTCAAAACTGGAGAGCAAGCATGTGTCCCACTATGAGGCACTTGTGAAAAGAAGGTTGCACGAGAGAGGTCACTTAGCCTTTGTGCATCAGTTTACACATCTATAAAATGAGAAAACTTTAAAGGAACAA
>NW_006374711.1:0-1088 GCF_000327345.1 Myotis davidii | reverse complement strand
TGCACGAATTTCATACACTGGGCCTCTAGTTGTGATATAAACAGGGATTGCAGATTCAAGGGCCTATATGACTGAGAAGGTAACATAAAGTGTTTTCACTTAACACGATATAAAAACAAAAGTACAAGTGATATAACAATGGGCTAGCTGCCTAAGTGTGAGAAGAACTTTACTTCACTCTAAAGCTGGAAACCATTCACTTCCTTCGTGTCTATTTTTTCTACCTCAAAGGGTCCATATATCATTCTTTGCCCTCAGAGTGTGACAAAGAACAATTGTCTCAGTTTCAGTGCTACCCAGATTTTAATTTTAGAATACTATTGTGTTATTTATACCTCCACACTTTTTAAAGTACTTATCTAATACAGCCTTTCTCTTTCCTTCCAAAACAATTTCTAGATAATTTATCTTTATCTGGCAACGCATCTCTTTGCTGACTTAGCATTGTAAAATGGTGAAGGAGTAGTTCCTATCCTTGTGTTAAAGATGCCATATCTGGTACTGAATGCAATATTTGCTCAAGCCTATGGTAGTCAATTGATATTTACCATGATCTATCTGCCTTTTGCCAAGAATATAAATGGGGATCTGACGGGAATCATCAGCCTGAATCTGTTAGTGTTTTAGATTAGCACTGGTCTCTACAGCTCTACTCAGAACTAAAATATTGGTTCTGATTTACTATCTTAACTAGAAATATGGGAAGTTTCAGAATTTTCTACTTTAACAGTTCTTATTCTACAGATCAAGAAATCAATGTGACTGTTTTGCTGACTGCTAGATATATCCATATCTATAATGCATTTGAAACTCTTGGGAAATTACCATGCAGTGGGCTATGTGAACATGAAAATCACTCTGAAATGTATTTGTCTTAAACCTATATATTCTGGATTTCATAAGATTTAGGGGTTATGAAGGAAGTTTTAATATTCCGATTTCAGTGTCAGCTGAGACCCTGTATTCAAAAATACTTGAAGAGTCTAGATATTCTCATTTCTTTGGTGTACAATTACTCTGACTAATGGATAGAGGTCCCTTTGAGAAATGATTACATATACACAGAGGTGGGCAAAAGTAGGTTTACA
>NW_006374710.1:0-1089 GCF_000327345.1 Myotis davidii | reverse complement strand
AGTCAGGGCACATGCCCAGGTTGCAGGCTCTGTTACATGATTTCTGGTTACAACTTTTGGGAAAATTGTAATTCTTAACTTGGTTTCTTCATTGATTTGGCTCCACATTTATCATATCTTCATTGTGTGTCTTTTAATCTCTTTTTTTGTGAGTTTCAGATAATCTTTTATCAAGTCTGTGGTCAGTGCACAGTTTTTTATATTTATAATTCACATTCCGTTTGATGCCAGGTGAATCCTCTTGTGAAGCGAGTGGGTAGAGGTTCCCTGTCCTGGTTTAGTTTTCAATGACATTGAGTGCGTTAGCCACACAGAGATTTTTCCCCCCACATCTCCTCAGGTTGCATTGGTCAAGACCATTCTCACATGTCACTAGTGTTGTCCTGGCTTCCACCTCTTGGGGATAGCACTTTCTCCTTGGGTTAGTGCCACCTCCAGTGTCTTCATTTGCAGACCAATTTTTTTGTTGTTGAAAAATTTGACTCCTCAGTATGTAAAGAAAGAGAAGTATTCATTGGGACTGCCTTAATAGGTACTTCTTTGACGTAGAGGGACAGTCTCTAGTCAGGTAAATAAAGATCTTGTTTCATAAAATGAAGGTAATGTTTAGAGGACTAATAGCCATTTGCCCCTGTTTTAGGCAAATGATATTAGTCATTTCTTATGACTAAGTTGACAGAAGAGAAAACCTGTGTTTCCCAATCCAGTTCTACTGGTCTTTTTTGCCAATGAAAATTCTTCCAGTTTCCTAGGAATTCTTTCCAATTCTAGTAAAAGTGCTAGTTTTCAGTGCTATTGTGTATAGTCTTTGTACCTGCCTTCAGAGAAAATTTAGATTACCCTATTTCAGATTCAGTTCAACTGAAAGCTAGTAGTACTATGTTGCAAGCTTTAAAGATGTGATAATATTTGGAATTCATTCTGCAGTCACACAATTTAGTTCATAAACAATTCTTATTGAGATAAAAGTTGGACTTAGAGAGAATCCAGCAAAATAAAAGTCTATAACTTTGGGGAAAATGTGTGTTTCTAAAATTGGGCTTAACCTTATTTTTTCCCTTTTTAGGATATTATACTTGAAAAAATTTT
>NW_006374709.1:0-1089 GCF_000327345.1 Myotis davidii | reverse complement strand
TTTATTTCTTCCTTATTTTCTGCCAATAGCTAATAAGTTTGCTTTTGAGTTAATGCAACTTATATAATTTCTTAAATACATATCTATAACTGTTAGTTTAACATCTTGACCTTTCTCTTTCATCTCACCCTTGGAGTGGATTGATTTTTCAGAGAACATTTACAGAAATTACTTCATGTACTTTTTTAAATGAGTCTAATATAGCAAGAGTGTTTGTATTTACCCTGTTTTGTAGAAGAGGAAAATGAGGCTCATGAAAGTTAAATACTGATAGAATGAAAATTACGGAATATTAGAGCTAGGAGTGACTTAAGTGCCACCCAATGGAGCTCTTACTCATTTATCAGTACTGATTAATTTGTGCCTGACACTATGCTGTAAGATATATGGGGCTGATTTTTCAGCCAGCATGCATCATTATGGCAATACCCATTATTAAAATATTCAAGTACATGTCCTACTGTCTGTTAAATAGTTGTTGCACCAAAATCCCTAAGTAACCTCTAGCTTCATCCTCTCCCTTGGGGTCTCCCAGACCTCACCTCAACCCAACAAACTAAAAGGGACCTGCTTCTACCTTATGGCCAGTATCTCTTCTGATTAATCAGTGTCCTGGGTGTACTAGTAGTTAAATATTTTTAGTGTTACTTCTGGGAGAAGAAAATTAAAGCCACCAGAGAGATGCCATGACATGTCTCAAACTTGCAAGAAGTTACTGACAGAGAATGATTATTCATTAAAAAAATTATTAGAATATTGCACCTTTTTTCTTGTCCAGAGACAGAGACACAGCCAAGATTTTAATCCAGGTATTCTGACTATAAATCATTGTTTCCAACACATCAGAGCTTCCTAGCAGTTATGCCTAGAATGGATTGAAAGTGTGCCAAAATATTGATTCCCCTCCATCCCTGGAATAGTTGGGGTAAGCCTGGGACAGCCAGAAACCTGGGGCCAGTTGCCTCCTGACAAATACCATTTCTTTATGCTACGTCCTCAGATTTGAATCATTGCACTATATCAGAAAGCTTCCAACTCTTACGCCATTTCATCAATTATGATTTCTGGGAAAGGAAGATAATTATAAAT
>NW_006374708.1:0-1089 GCF_000327345.1 Myotis davidii | reverse complement strand
CAATTTAACCATCAAATTGTCCATGGAGAAGTCTATTTTAACATGTTGATGGAAAGGAATGCTCAGCCTAAGGATGTGTTGATGATTAACGTTTTTTATTTTAATGATGGTATATTCAAGTATAGCATCTGAATTAGCCAGATGCTAATCTTGAGGCACAAGACATACTTCAAAGTGGTAGATTATTGAGTAAATTGCCTGGAAAGTACCATAACTCTTAGTGAATATTAACGGTAAGTGGCCAAAGGAGACTACTAATATCCTAATGTCCAGTGACTTCAGGGTTCCTATTCATATCTCTAAATTCTATCTACACCACTTACTCCTGACTTCAATCATATTAAATGGGGGGAAAGCCTATTATTGTATTATAATGAAAAAGACAGTGGCTATCATGGAAAAACATGCACGCAAGATTCAAACAGATGTAGGTTTGAACCCTATCTGCTCTCGATTGCTGATTGACCTTTGACAGTTATTAAGCTTCACTTTGCTTATCTATAAATAGCAGATGAGGTGTTTATTAAAGACATTAAATAAATTCACATTTGTGGAAGTACCTGACATATAGTAGATACTCAATGAATCCTACTTACCTTACTCTTCTATATGTCATTAGGACTTTGCTTGGTACTATTGGTTTTGTTTGTTTTGTTTTCTTTTAAGTGACAATATTAAAGCTCAGAGAGATAGAAAAAAATCCCCAGGTCAAACAGTAGGTTGTTAAGTAATTCAGAACCAATTCCCAGAGTTTCTTAAGTCCTCTGAAAACTGTTCTATGAAACCAATATGCCCTCTACCAAATAACAACAGGGACAATATAGTAATAGGTGACAAGTAAAGAAGAGAGCTATGTGCTATGCGTAGTTAGGTCAGTTTCTGCACAGAATAAGTGGCTTAAAAAAAGTCTTCAAGATCAGAGGTCCTTACCCTAACTGGTTTGGCTCTATGGTTATATAATCAGCCTGCAGATCAAAGGGTCTAGGGTTTGATTCTGATCAAGGGCATATACCTCAGTTGCAGACTTAATTCCTAGCCTTGGTGGGAACACATGTGGATGTGTCTCTCTCACATCGATGTTTCTCACTC
>NW_006374707.1:0-1089 GCF_000327345.1 Myotis davidii | reverse complement strand
CAGGAGGCAGCCTATCCATGATTCTCTCTCAGCGATGTTTCTATCTCTCTCCCTTCCTCTTAAAAGTATATTTTAAAAGTGTATATGTATATGAAATTAAAAAGCTAGGCTCAGTTCCTCATGCTCATAGCCTAAGAGAAATTTACAAATTTATCATAGAATATAAGCAAAGTTACACAGTCAGTGCAGTTTCAATGTAAAATGTTAAGGGTTCATACCAGGAAGACATTCATGAAGGTGATATTTGAGTTGGTCTTTCAAGATTGAGTAGGATAAGCAATGAGTAAGTAGGGATTGGGAAATAAAGGCTTAAGCAAATGAAAGAAAGTCGAGGGTGGGGGGGCAAATAAGTGAGAGAGGCCTGTATATGGAACAGAGAATGTGTTTTGGGGGCTCTACTGTGTGGTATGGGGACATGTGATCATGGACCCTTTGGAACTAGGTCATGGAGCCCTTACGTATTGGACAAGGAACCAAGGTCTCATTTTGTATGAATGGGAACCCGTGAAGGCAGATGAGAACAAAAGGAAGAAGAAGATGAGCAGTGCTATATGTACATCAATTGAAAGAGGGAAGAACAGGGGGTTGAAAATGCAGCCCAGAGGTTGGATCCATGAGAGCAGGTGCTTGGTTTACTACTGGTCTCCTTTTTAAGAAGTGTTTGTTGGATGAGTCTGTGGTGCCTAAATGAATGGCAAGGGGCCATCAGGTAGAAATGTGTAGGAGAGAAAGGCTGGGCTCGGAGCTCAGAATAGAAGTTAGCAGCTGGTAGCATGGATTTGGGAGTTGTCCGTAACTGGTTGAATCCTTGAGAGGCATATGAGATTGTAAAGGAGAGAGAGAAGGTGAGCAGACTCAGGGTAGAACTTTGATGAATTCCTACAGTTACAGGCAGTGTAAGGGGGGGAAACCGAGAGAAGGTAACAAGGAGAGATCAGAAGGGTGAATTAGGAGATCGTATTGTCCCAGCAGCCAAACACGTGGCATCTGTGCATGCCCAGGCAATATGTATTTATTTAAAAATTTGAGATTGAGTCTTCTTTTTTTATCTTCATCTGAGGACATGCGAGAGAGAGGGGTGGGGGAGAA
>NW_006374706.1:0-1089 GCF_000327345.1 Myotis davidii | reverse complement strand
AGTTTGCCGACCACGGACCTAGTGATACATGCCTTTAAGCATTTTAATTAAAATATTTATACGCATATTTGTAACAAATTGAAAAAACGCATCTGTGTTCCACATTTATCGGTAATAAAGTAGAATTTTTAAAAAGTATTACTGGTTCTTTAAAAATATATAATGCCCAAATGAAAATATATTCTATCCGTACAATAGAATAAATTGACTCTATTCTCTGTAGTTGACTCATCTGTATATTTAGAGTGGTTTCACAATTATAACATAATAGTTTAAATAATATTCTCATACAGAAATCTTTATATTCATTACCTCTGTTTCCTTAGGATAGGTTACTAAATGTCAAAAGGTGCAATTACTTTTAAAATGTTTCATTTGTGTTGCTAAATGACACTCAGGAAAGTTCCAATTAGCACATTTTCATTATATCATTTCAAAAATACTATATTCCACATGGAAATTAAGTAGTGCAATTTTTAGTTACAGTGTCATTCCCAAAACACATCAGCTATACATATTTATTTCAAGGGTAGCTTCTTAATGGTATAAAATTTATCTCTATATATTTTATGTTTTTAATGTTTTAAAATAGTTATTTTTAAATTTACATTTTAATGAATTATTATACTATATAAATAAAATTATATTTATCTATATTAACCTAAGATATATGGTTGTACTATATCTAACTTGTTTTCTTCATTAGTTCTAAATTTGGAGGAATATTTCTTAGAATTTTTACACAATCATTACTTGTCAACAATTGCATTATACCTCTTGATTTACAATCACTGTTTGTTTTCTTTTTCTTGCCTAATTAAACTAGCCTAGATCTCTAGTATAATACTGATAGCATTTTCCCCCTGAAATTATGGAAATTAATCAATTTTCACCACAACATGATATTAGCTGTAGGACTTTCCTTTATCCAGCTATTTATATTCTTAAAATATTCATCATGATTAAATTTTAATGATATTAAAAGATTTTTCTTCATCTCTTATGATGATTATATATTTTTCTTTATTATAGCAATTTGGAAAATTCCATTGATTTATTTTTTATGTTAAACCAAGATTTTATTCCTGG
>NW_006374705.1:0-1089 GCF_000327345.1 Myotis davidii | reverse complement strand
TTAATAAAGGGATTCTTAATTGTTTTCAGTAAATTGCCAAAATTGTGTGGCTCACTCCTCCTTTAGCAGAATTGTTCTTGGGCTGATCTTTTTGGTTTTACTCTTGGTACAGTGTAGGTGGCCTCAGAGAAAATGACTGTAGCCACCAGTTGATTTGCTTATTGTGAAGAAATCATTTAACAGTGATTGATGAGGAGCCATCTGATTTCTCTAGTTTGGTCATCTGTTTGTCTCAGGAGACTTTTGATTCAAAGCCCATTTTTTCATCCGGATTTATATGCTGGCAATGATCAAATGTTTACTTAAAGTTATTAAGCACATATTCTGTGCTGGCAACTGGATTTGGCCCTTCACATATGTTCTTTCATTTTATCCTCACAACAACTTTATGAGGCAAGTCTTATTAGCTGCGTCTCAGAGATGATAAAACAGCCTCCCAAGTTGGGTAAGTAACTTGTCCAATATCACACAGCTCATTAGTGCCTGGGCTGCATTGGAGCCCAGGGCTCTCGGTCTCTGAAGCTCATGCTCCATTTTGTCGTGCTGTTATTTTAATGAAGATCAGCCTTGTTACTAAGCCACAGTTCTTTAGTCAAGCTTACAAGTAAACTGAAAGTTAAGGGGTTCAGATTCTATGTCTGTGCTTGTCTTAATTGGAGTAAAAATAACATAACAGGCAGTTGGCTTCCTTGTACACCTGATTTACTTTAGATCTTCCTGATAATCAATATACATCTCACGGATTTATGTATGATACACACTCTCTTAATCAAACTCTAGCCCAAGACATCAGTTCTATGTCTATGCTTATCTTAATTATGGTAAAAAAATACTATAACAACGTTAAAGAAAAAATTTTGAAGTGTGACCAACACTGTTTCATAATTTTATCACCTTAACAACTGTTTTGTTTTTATTTTTCTCTTCCAGATCTGTCTATGTGCATGTCCTTTATATTAACTATGGTCTATAAAGCATACAGATTAAAGCATAAAATATATAATTGAAAGCATATCTGTAGCTATACATTCTGCTTTTTAAAAAGCACACTATTTCCTTTTTTAAGAAAATATATTTTTATTGATTTCA
>NW_006374704.1:0-1089 GCF_000327345.1 Myotis davidii | reverse complement strand
CATGAAGGAAATAGACAAATGTTAAATCCATTCATGGGATACAAACAATCTAAGTCAAAGTCGCCCCTTGTCATTTTTAAATAGTTGATTTTAAGCCAGGACTTGATATACACTATCTCATTTAATCACAACCATAACCTTCTGAAGTCAACATTATCTGTATTTTCCAAATGAGGAAATTGGAGGGTTAGTGAAGTTAAGAACATTTCCCTAGGACATAAAACTTATATATGGTACAATCAGGATTTAAATCCAGAAGTAAATGAAATTAAAGTCCAAATCATTAACTTCTTCAGCAGTAGTTTTTATTCCTTTACTCAACCTAATTTTTAATAGCAAATATTTTGAACTTCCCTATGCAACCATAAAATAAATTTATTCACTATATAACCTATTTCAAACAAAGTAAAAATACATCTCTAACTGTAATGAAGTAAATCAGAAATAAAGGGAAAGTAATTTAAACTAAAAATAGTAACCAGCACATTATTTGATGTCTAAATATGCAGGTATGGCCACACTAGATGTGTTAGGGTAGTCAGTTGTTTCTATCTATAATTAAATTCAAAATGACTGAAGCCACAAATACACATGCACACTGATACACATGTATTATATAGTCAACTCAGATACATGTGAGTGGTATTGCAGTCAAGGACACAGGTTTTTCAATGGTGAAACTCTTGATACATTTCTGAACAAAACCGAAGTTTTCCCTTTATTTACAATGTAGTTGCAATCCTGTATTAAAAATCTCTGTATCTATCTAGTGTATATTACATTTTTGCAAGATATATTTTATGTCTATGTAAAATGGAGTTAGATTCTGGGCTCTGAATATTGTAAGTAGGTTTTTCTTCTTCTTTTTCTTTTTTCTTTCTTTATTGATTAGGGTATTGCATGTGTGTCCTGTAGGTTTTTCACGTAGGTAGCTGTTTGGGGCATCCAGAAGCCACACAGAGTGCCTTACTTGCTTCTTTGTGAGACTCTGTGGTGAATATCAGAAAGATAAGAATTTCTAGCACTTGACCACTAAATGCCAGTAGAATCCTCACCTTCTTTTCTCCCCAAACCTTGTGATAACTAAAA
>NW_006374703.1:0-1089 GCF_000327345.1 Myotis davidii | reverse complement strand
CTTTCCTAGAAGTTGGCTTCCCCCAAACATGGGCCTGGGTGCAGGAGTGAGGAAGCAGAAGGCCCAGATTTATCGAATTCAAGGGACATCACTCCTTCCATGTCATAAATTACTATAATCTTCACAGTAACATTTCAAAATATATTTTGCTAAGTTATCCAGGCTCTGTATAATCACAACAGGACCATGAAAATGAGAAATGGAGACTGACATGGCATGAAGAATTGTATTTTCCACTTGTTATCAGTGCTGGGGAGGTTATGTTATCATAAATTAAATAGCCAAAAAGCTTTCATTCCACCTAGAGGCTATTTTATATAAAGAACAAATCTGAGTCACTTGCTGATAGGCATTTTGTACTACAAAGGGTTTACCATCAAAACGGGGTTGTAATGCATGAAATACTATTTAGCCCCAGGTGCATTTAATTTTTTTAAAACAGGCCATGTGAACATCCAAAAAAAATGAATCAGTAACTGACCATTTGCTTCCAAAATAATTTATCAGTTACTCCAAAGAACAGCCTCCTCTTGAGCATCTAGAATATAATTTGGTTTCCAGCAAGTTAAATATTAGTTTCTCAGGGGTCCATATTCTCTATGAAAGCTAAGAATACAAAAATGTGCATGTTAAAAACAACGTTCCCTGCAATGTGAGATTTAATCAGCCTGAGTGGCAAAGCTTTAGAGTAGCCTGCCGTGTGAGCTAATTGACACTGACTTCTCAATAACCTCTTTTTCCTATGAGAAGATCTTATTCTATTTCTATTCCTACTTAAATGGGCCCCATAGAAAAGATATATTCCAGGGCTTTGGTGTGAAAGAAATGACAACTCAAAGAGCCAGTTAAGAATACCATCAGGAAGGACATATTCTGGGTCCAAGTGTCCATCTCTCTGGGAGAATCAGGACAGAAAAGCCCCGCAGAGGTCTCTGGCAAAGTAGGTTGATAGGAACATTAAACCAAGAATGGCTGCCTCCTTGTGTTTCTTCCATTGAGTTTTCATGAAAAAAATTTTTATGGGTAAGCTGAGCATTTATTTCCTAAAGACAAATATTTGCGCCTTTCTGGAAAGAGCTGGGAAGCAAG
>NW_006374702.1:0-1089 GCF_000327345.1 Myotis davidii | reverse complement strand
CTTTCCCACTCTACCTCCTACCTCTTTATTCAAACTTCCGTCCTAGTACTACATTCCCTTTCATCGTGGTGAGAACAAAAACCTATCAGATGGGAGTTCTTTCATCCTTACAGCAAATATGCACACCTGCCTAAAGCTGTGACATTTTGCTTCCCTCCCCTCCTTGAGACTCACATCTACACAGACAATTACATATTTTCTAAGACACATCTGTTTCATTTCCCCCAGGCCCTGTTCCTTCAGTTACACCCTCTCTCTCCTCATCATCAATCTTCCACTTTACTGGATCATCTCCATCAGCATATGCACATGCCCTCCTATCATCTATCTTAAAAAGTAAAAAAGAAATACCTCTCTTGATCCCCAAATCCTGAACTACCCCACCTGTTTTTCCATTCCCTATCACTGTGCATCTTGGCCAAAGAGTTGCTAAATGTGGGCTCTTCACTTCCTCGTCTCCCAGTCACTCCTTAGCCCATTCTCAACATTGTTCCTACTACTCTACCAACTTTGCTTTAAAAATTTGTGAACACTCATTTGCAAGCTGTCAAATCTAACAGTTGCTTCTTTTTTTTATCTCCATCTTACTGAACCATTCAGTAGCATCTGATGTTGTCAGCTACCCTGCTCTACTTCTAGAGACACTCTACCCCACTTCTACTCTAGAGACACTCCTCTCTTGTCTTCCAGGATGCCACACTCTTTTGGTTCTCCTCCTAGTTTTCTGCTCACTCCTTGTTGGTCTTTTTCTAAAAATTGGGTTCTCCAGTACTCACCCTTAAATCTGTCACCTTTTCTCTACACTGCTGAGTTCCAGAAACATATCTCCAATTTGTGTCCTCAACCCTTCTACTCAGATTTCACTGGCACCTCAAACTAAACAGGTCCTAAACCAAACTCTTGAATTTCCCCTTAAATTGGATCTTTTCTGTTGCCTTCCCTTCAGTCAATGGCATTACCATCCATTCAATTACAATTTATTCCTCTTAGTAAGTCCTGTTGTATCTTCCTCAAATTTCTACTGCCACTACCTCTGTTGTATTTGTCAGGGTTCTTCCCCAGGGAAACAGCTAGTGTGTGTGTGTGTGT
>NW_006374701.1:0-1089 GCF_000327345.1 Myotis davidii | reverse complement strand
TCCACTTGCTGCTCCACAACTTGTGCAAATCACTGATATTCTTTCAGCCTCAGTTTCCTCATACATGAAGTGGAGGCACTGGGAGTCACACCTTTTAAAGATGTTGTGAGGATTAAATGAAAATGGTAAAATGCTCAGGACAGTACTTAGCCAAGGGCTAGCATTCAACAAATGTGAGCTATTACTATCAATTTTGATTAGTGATATTTCCCATTATATTCTTACATTGGTTAATATTATTTCATTGAAAAAATAATTGCTTAAGTCTGTCCTTGGTTTTCCTCATAATCTTTTCTATAGTTTCCAATAATACTTTAGCTGATTGTTTTGAGTTTTCTAAATAGACCGTGATCACATCTGTCAATGACAGTTTTATCTCCTCCTTTCTAATTTTAATACTTACTATTTTATTGCACCATCTAATACTTTCAGAATAATGTTAGATAATTAACAATGATGTCTGGTACCCCCTTTTTTATTTCTGATATGCTTGGATTTCTATTTCCCAAATCCAGAAGCATTTTCCCCCTCTCTCTTTAAATCTTCAAAAGCATCTGATGTTCTTGACCTCTTTCTTCCCCTCTTTTTCTTCCTCGTGACCACTTACTGTTTGTTACTAGTGGGTATGTTGGTAAAGAAGGTAGCTGTATGCCTTTGCTTATAATGGAAGGACATTTATCTTGAACCTTCTGTGTTGTGTATGTCAGTATTCAAGGGGCTATGTGAAAACAAACATAATCAGACATAGATTTTTCCTGAAGGAGTTTATAGCCTAGTATTGGAAGTTAATCAGGTACACAGCTAACTCCAAATCAAAGCAGCATATAGAAACCGCCCTGAGATAGGGTTCTACTAGTGTACAGGAGAAAGAGACCATTCGGAAAGAGAAAGTCCTTGTGGCTGGCATATAGCTGTTTCTTAAAAGAATTCTATTTTGGAGATGTTACATTGAATTATCTTGCGTAAAGAGGGCTGTGTTAGTGTGTGATCAAGGAGCTGAGCCAGACTCACTGGGATGTAGATCAAGCCTGGGACTTCCCGTGGCCTTTGAGAACAAGGAACACAGCATGTCCACTTGCTGCTCCACAA
>NW_006374700.1:0-1088 GCF_000327345.1 Myotis davidii | reverse complement strand
CTGGTTCCCAAGTGAACGTAAATGATTATTAGATACTTTCCCATTTTGTAAATACTAAATTATTATGATTCTTTTTTAATACAGTGCGGGGAGAAAGCTATTTTCATCCCAACAAATGACAGACATCAATAGAGATAATCCACTGAGGAAAGCACCGGTTCCGATTCATCTGTCCGAAGACTTAATATAGGGCTGGAGGCAGAAGAGTTTTGTTCAATGGATGACTCTCTGAGTGAGCAGAAAGAAGGAACTGGCTCTCGTTGTTTCACATGGGGGACCTCTTAGGCTATTTCTGAACCAGACATTTGACCCCATTGCCAAAGGAACATTCATTTCTTTGCTAGGCCTTTGACAGCATCACCCAAACGATGCTTAGGCCCAAAGTAGCATGGTATATTATGTAACAAGTCTGAACTTTCATACAATAAATAAATCATGATGATCTAAAATAGTAAGCTAATTTTATCCTCTTTGGAATCATGTTTTAAAATTTTGGACACCCTAAAATAAACTGTGAAATAGGTTATAATAACTATTATTAATATTTAGTTCTTTCTCCCATTCATCTCTATTTGTGCAATTTTCCATTGATCAAGGCCATCTTTAGACAGGAGCTCAAACTCTGTACATTTCACACAGCCTTCCCTCTCATCCAATCTTACTGATCAGAAGATAACTTGTTTAATTAAATAAATTCATCTTTAGATGTCAAAAGGGAACCTATTATGCAATTCCAGATGAAAATATTTACTTTTCTCCCAAAACATTTTAGAAAATGAGTACTTCAAACCCCAAAGAATTTCAGGGCTGAAAACTTGATGGAGAAATATCATAATATCATATCACACCATGTTAACAACTGCAACAATAGGTATACTGAATGTAAGAGCCAGTGTAATATGTTTTTTTTTCTTTAAGTAAACAAAGAAAGAAATTTAAGATCTCTAAGTACTGTGAGTATAAACAAATGAACTTAGATTATCAGATAAAGTACACATACACACACATGCACGCATGCGCATACATACAAGTGTGTAGGAAAGGGAGCCCTTGTCAAAATATTGGAGACTTTTCAGGATAACAGTGAT
>NW_006374699.1:0-1088 GCF_000327345.1 Myotis davidii | reverse complement strand
CTCGCTTCACCCATTATTTCAAATCAGTTAAACTAGAAAAGGAGTAAAAATTAAGTTAGTTATCAGCTATTAAAGTGTGCATACATTTTTGGGGAATACCTTATATAATTTAAAGAGAAGCGCAATTATAGGCCAACGTATCCCTATCTCCAACAGGTATCAAAGGACATGTGCACCACCTAAGCAGGCTGGAGAATTTCAGGGAGGCAAAGAAATCAAACTTGTATTGATATGTTTAATGTGGATGCCCAAGTTGTTTTCTTATCTGGATTTATGGAACACTCAGGTTCAGCTGGTAGGGGTTAAGGTAGAATTCACAGTGGGAAAGGCAAGTTAACAAGATCTCGTGGATGGAAAACTTTAGGCCAATTGAATGTAGTATTTTTGTTGTTTCTACATCTAATTGTGTGGTAGGAATTAATGTGTTATATGCTTACATTTCATCACCCATTAAGTGCCTGAGAAGATTATCACCATTGGGAAAGGCCACATACAGGGAAACACTAATGGAACATGTAAATCACTTTCTACTCATCTCCCTGTTTCTCCCCACATGGGCCAACAGAAACAGTATAAAATCCTGGGAGGGAAAAAGGAAACCACACCCCCAATTACAGCATAGGAGGCAATAGATGCAGTATTTTAATACAACAGCCCAGTATGAGCAGTGAAAAATACTGAGGACTTGAAGCTAAGAATGGATTGTCACCAACAGCTCATGTAACTGAATCTATTACCAGACTAAACATTTCATTTACTGTCTAGGATGGTGTCAATACCTTCTCTTCTATCCTACTGGCTTCTGAGGACAAATACCAACTCACATTCTATGGCCACCAATATACACTTGTAGTAACTCCCAAATTTACTACAGATTATCTCCAGGAGTAGCTAAATTCCTCTGCCATTTGCCAACAGTCAGGTAGGCAGTATGTGTGCCTCTACCCTCCACTGTACAAAGCTTTAACTGTGTCATGATATCCTATTGATGACAAAGTCGGAAGCTAAGGTTAGCAATGCCTTGACTGTGGTGTCATCATGCCTCCACCAGCTAGGGTGGCTGATAATCCCAGACAAGTCAGGGCTTT
>NW_006374698.1:0-1088 GCF_000327345.1 Myotis davidii | reverse complement strand
ACATTGATTGGTTGCCTCCTGCACACACCCTGAGCCAGGGAGGAGTCTGCAACTGAAGTGTGTGCCCTTGACCGAAATCAAACCTAGGTCCCAAGTCGACGTTCTAGACACTGAGCCAAACCAGCTAGGGCCATCCACCCTTTATTCTATCATTCACCAAGCATTTATCAAAACCTACTGTGTGATAGGAATGATACTAGAGTTTGCATGTTCTTCTGTAAGGGAGCAAGATATACACACAGATAATCATGGTGCAATGAGTCAATTGCCAGACAAGAGGGAATCAGGGTTTCTTCTCAGAAGAGGTGGCATGAGGGTTGAGCTGTGAATGTTGGCCAGGAGATCACAGAGATGAATTATTATATGCCAAGGATAGAAAAATGCCAGTACAGAGGAGTGGCTGTGGAAAAAGCATGGGATTATCTTGCTCATGCTTGTAAGTCCAGGACTGAGTGCACTATCTGATGATGCACCTTGGGTGCTCAGTAATGCACAGAATTGAGAAGAAAAAGAAAAGGGAAACTATTCCAGGTCTGAGAGTAAGAAGAAGGATCCAAGAAGAACTAAAAAGACTGAGATTATTATAATGAGAAGCATAGTTATAAGATGAAGGGAATAAGATAGACCAATGTTCACTGCTAGACAGTGGTGGTGGAAGAGGGCACTGGTTGTGGAATCCAGATGCCTTCTCTATGATCCTATTTTAGCCACTTGTCGCTTGCATGGCCTCAAGTAATTCACCTCCGTATTTCTCAATTCCAGATTTCTCAGCTCTAAAATCAGACAACTGAACCCACTGAGCTCCAATATATCTTCTAGTTCTGTTCCATATTGTTAACTTTCTACTCAGTACCAGGCACCGTGTTATCCGTTGGAGTTCCAATGATGAATAAGCTATCATGCTGGTGATTCTCCATTTGCTACTTTGACATGCTCAGATCCATCTCGTCCCTTTTCTGCCCTCCTCTGTTCCCTGGAAGCACAACTCCAACTCCTTCTGGTGTCCATCACTCTTACACAAAGGTAGCACTTGTGGAAGGATTGGAAATGGCAGGAGAGAGGTTGGTTAAAAAGAGGTTGCTCCCCCC
>NW_006374697.1:0-1088 GCF_000327345.1 Myotis davidii | reverse complement strand
TAAGTATGTAAGTTCTTTGGTTTATCACTTCTCTTCCCTTCACAAGGCTGTAGTTCTTTAGAACCATGGTGGGCATAAGTGTACTGTAAGTTAGAGAGATGTAACCATAAAATAAATGCTACTGGCTATACCCTAGGGAAACAGAGAGTAGTAAGGATGGTACCCTTGAACAGCAGAAGATGCACAACCCCACACAGTGGACCACAAGTGAACTGATACTTTTGCTTTACTCTGTTGCATGAAAAGAGTGTTGACCTCATAATTCTTAGCCTGTTGGTATAAGGGAAGAAGAAGTCAGAAGAGCATTTGCTTTTACAGAAAATAAAATCAAGTGAGACTACAGTCAACGATTCGAAAAACAAAAGACATGCAATGTCCATTGTTCTGGAAGCCTGCTAAATAGGTCAACTCAGCAGCAATCATTTCATTGTGCATAAATGTTTCCCTCCCAATAAATTGTGAGTGCCTTGCAGGGAGGGATTAGGATTTACTTTCTTTGATAGTCCCTGAACCATGTGTAACACCACCACTGTGATAAACTGGCTAAGGGTGGTCCCTTTCAGTTTTTTCCCAGCACCCAGAGATGGACTCTGCACAGAGATGTATGTGTTAAAAAATCATCACAGGGCTGGCCAGGGAGATATGAGTTCCCCCACTCTCAGCTTCCTCCTTGCAAACTTGACAGAATTAGAAGGCTCACTGGGCTCAAGTCTCAAGTAAGACTCTGGAGGTGTTACTATCTCTACCCACCTTACAAAATTAGTGAAAAGAAAAAAATAGAAGCAAAATGATAGGAATAAAAACTGTTGCATTTTCATAGTGTTTTAGATCATACAGAAGACTTTTATATGTGAATCTTGTTGAAATCTCAACATTTTATACCTGCAGAGAGAGTAAAACACTTGGTTCAGTCAAGAGATGAAGTCATGTAGTTGAAAATGGAACCTAAGAGGTCTGACTCCAAATCCACTTTTCAATCCTCCTTTCTCTGAATTGCAGATGCTTCCCATTGTGCCAACAATAAAATGCTCTAGACAAATGAATGGTGTGTTTTTCATGTTGATATGAGCATGGGCTCAGTAAGCTCT
>NW_006374696.1:0-1088 GCF_000327345.1 Myotis davidii | reverse complement strand
TTTAATCTATTGTTGTGACCGCCTCTGGCCTGCTTCCCCTGAACTTCCTGACCTTGGCTCGCTCATGTCCTTGGCCTTGGCTCATGTCCATGAAAGGCAAGGTGGGTATGTGACCTCATGCCCCTCTTCACAGCATGTCCTCCAAATGAAACTTATTTGATCAGAATCAATGTGACAGGTAGGGTGAGTAAGCGAGCAAATGTCCTCACTGTTCTCTTACAACTTAATCTCCTGGATTTCCCGTCTTCACAAACAAAAATAAAAGCCAAGTGTGAAGAATTTTGCACACGCTCTCATCCTGGTAGCACTCCGGGCTATGATTTAAAAAGGGTGGGGTGGGGGAGGGAATAGCCTGGCTTGAGGTAGGATTTTTGGGATTAGAAACCTGGGCCAGAAATTTCTATTTATTTAAAATCACACCCTTCACTACCCATTTCCTTGAAGAACAGCATTTCAGTCTTTTGAGCAAAATATCTAATGGGCCCCCTCCCACTCCCGCTCACCGGAGCAGCCTGCCCAAAGAGTCACGGAAGGAGGGCAGCCTTGGGGAGAAATCTCTGGCACAACCGTGAGCGATGATTTATTACATCAGCTCCGATCCACTTTCCAGCCGGGCCGCAGGCCGCGCAGCACGCAGAGCCGTGGGCGCCAAGCCTCGGCCTGGGAAACAGCCCGATGGGTGGGCTCGGGGCCATCCCGGTGGGGCGCAGATGGGAAATCCGGGAGATTAAGTTGTAAAAGAACAGCGAGGACATTTGCTCGCTTACTCACCGTATCTGTCACATCGATTCCGATCAATCTTTCTAGATCTCATGGGTGTCAAGTCCAAGTGCTCACAAGGCCAGGGGTTGGCTTCTCCAGGCACCGTCTCTCCTATGACACGAGGAAGCACCTGAGATGCAAGTGTGGCCAGGAGAGTTACAGTGGACCTCACGTTTGCAGGTCCATGTCTGCATTCTCAAATGTCCCCACCATTTATTTGTCTATTTATTTATTTTACATTTGTAAAAAATTGAACTTATTGGAGTGACATTGGTTAAAAAATAGGTTTCGGATGTACAATTCTACAGTACATCATCTGCATATTG
>NW_006374695.1:0-1088 GCF_000327345.1 Myotis davidii | reverse complement strand
TAAATCAAAATGTTCCATAGTTTTGTTGGGTATTATTTTGTGATACTTAGATAAAACAGTTCAGTGATGATATCAGCAAGGCTTTTCCCATGTCTAGCCACCCTGTTTAAACAATACAAAATACATTTTTTCATCTTTGTTTCTCCAGTGCCTATTATAATGTTAGATACTTTGCTAGGAATTTTATAACTACACTTTTAATAAAATAATAGGAGAAACCAAATTGTACCTCTGTTATACTGTTAGAGGAACTGAAGGAAATACAGAAATATGTACTGTAAATAGAGACACATAGTTACTGTAAAATTTAAAACCACGATTAAACCTACTTTTATTTATCATATATTCATTTATCATTAAACTAGAGTTATAACTCATTCACATATTATTTTACATAGCAATACTTCCTGGTATTCTTATATTCTGATACTGATCTCTTTGTAAGTATCATTAGCTAGATACGATACTTTATAATTTAGTTCAGCGGTAAGTACACTTTTTCTGTAAAAGGCTAGATAATAAATATTTTACATTTTGTGAATCACATGGTTTGTCACAACAACTCAAATCTGTCTTGTAGTGTGAAAATAACCACAGACACTCTATAACAAATGGGCATGGCTGTGTAATAAAACTTTATTTACAGAATTCAGTGGTAGACATAATTGGTCCATGCGACTGTAGTTTGCTGGCCATTGTTTAATTGATTGCAAAATATTTAGAACATAATAGGTAAAACTCACAGAAACATTAGCACACATAGATTATCACAATAAAACCATCAGCGCTCCTGGATAAAATCACACAGGACAATGCAACGGCATGAAGGTACACAGATTTAAACTATAGTCCCAATTTGGAATAGTCTGGAGAAATTAATACCAGTGCCTTTCAAAGTAAGAGATATGTCTGGGTGTGTGGTTGGGTGGGCTGGTATATGACTGGTCATTAAAAATAAAAAGTAAAAGATTAGAATTTTTCTTTCATTCATTTGTGTAGGTATTATAATGTATAAAATATATAAATCTGATATGTATTATGTTTATGTAATTTACAAAAAAGTGTGTATATATATATATATATATATA
>NW_006374694.1:0-1088 GCF_000327345.1 Myotis davidii | reverse complement strand
GCATTGGGAAGGTTGAGAACCACTGTTCTAAACCATTGTGTTGAAGGCAGTCTGGTAGATCCCAAACTCCTTACCAGCCTGTGGGCAGAAAATGAAATAATCCTTTGCTATTGGCATGAGTTGTTTCTTTGCCTTGGAAACCTGTCAGTGGTCAAAACTAGAAGATTCCACTTCATGTAACCCTAAATGATGCCCTAAAAATGGTTTTGATAAAGTGTAAGGCCAAAAAAGAGTTCTTGGCAATTCATGTTTGGACAAATCAGGGAAATCCAGGTTCTTATGACAGTAGATTTAATTCAGCCAACTTCTGGTCAGTTTATTTGCTGGATGGTTTCTTAGAATATTGGCATCAGGTTGCACTGGGTGACTGTTCAGTTCCCTTTTGGTCTCACAAGGGATGACCTGTAAGAGAATTCCTGGCAAATGGCATTAAGTCTCTGCTCTAGGCTGAGGGTGGGAGGATGAAGGGCTGGAATGGAAAATGAATAAGGATGTAATGCTCCTTTACCCACACAGGGTGGGGAGAGAATGAATTTCAGACTGCTGAGGGCATCCTAGTTCCAAGATAGGGTTGCCTGATTTAGCTAATTAAGAAAAAGAAACATCAAGCTCAATTTGAATTTCAAATCAACAAATTGTTTTTAGTACAGGTTTGTCCCATTCAGACTTTGTTGTTGTTTCTTTATTCATTGTTGATCTGAAATTCCATTTTACCTGGGTGCCCTATATTTCACCTAGCAACCCTAGGTGGGGAGCATGTTAAGAAGCATGGCTGTGGGATTCAGTCCCTGGACACTGGCATCCTGGTGGACTTGACCCCCAACCCCCTGAGTCTCCTGTGCCAAGCAGCCATTGTAAGATAGGTTGTCAGTTACTCAGTGGAGGGAATAGGGACAGAATAAGTGGATGAGGGACTAGAGCAGAGAGTTGCAGGGGATTCAGGAAGATGGAGACAGGGAGCGGGGGCCAGTTCATGTGGAGGCATAAAATAAAGCTGCAAGGGGATGGGGGGATGTGGATGGAGAGAGGGCTGGGGTCAGTTTGTGTGGGACAGGACCAAATGGATGGAAAAAGTGAGAAGGATGGGG
>NW_006374693.1:0-1088 GCF_000327345.1 Myotis davidii | reverse complement strand
ATGAAAATGCAAAAACAAATAAACAGAAATAAAGACAGACCTTTTAACAAGCCCATGACTAAGTCATTACACAAAGAATAGAAAAGGATTCTACCTGACGGAGAAAGGGATGGCCGTGGTAGAGGAATGGGGATACTCCGGTGATTCTACACCTCAATGTCAAGCACACCAACTTCAGCAACCTCGGAAGCATCATTTGTTATCAAAGAAGAGACGACAGGGGATGAGAAACCTGCTCAGGAATAGCTCATGGTTAGAGATACTTGTGGTGAGCATGGGGAATTCACGGTGACATGAATGAGGACAAATAGAACATTACCTTCGTAAGCCACAGCCTGAAGCTGAATATCAGGGGTGAGTAGTTTCAGAGAGCATGTACGTTGCGGGGAGGTGAATAAGCAAATGCAGAGTAGTGATTTGCGGACCAGTCCTTGCCTGTGGTTCTGCACAAAGCAGGAAATTGTGTCTGGGGGCTGCTATGCCCCCGAATCCTTGTCTATGACAGATTCAATGGTCAAGGCAGACAGGATCAATACTGGTGCAGTAGCAAGAAGTTAATGGGAATATCTGAATGGAAGAGAAGTGACTTCATCTTTCAGCAAAAGACTTCAGGCTTGTAAGTACCAATATTATTGATCGAGTTTATAAAATTGTGTTAAATTCATGCAATCACACTTACGGAATTCACTTCTCCTCTAGCTCTGCCGGGTAGTCTACAGAGATGAACTTGATAATAACATTCCCTGGGCAGGCTCCCAGGTGCTTCCTTTAAAAACATGGGAATAGTCCAAATGGCTTTCCCTTTTTAACTCTAGAATCTTCTTAAAGCCATTGATGTTGGAGGAGGCTTCGTTTGAGTAGCTGCTCCTCATTAATGCCCATTATTTATTAGTATAAATATTGATGAGGAAGGAATGCTTCTGGATTTCCGGCTCTTTTAATGTGGCAAGACGAGTGAACAAGGACTGCCGAACAGAAGCCTGCTTATGATTTATCTCAAGAGGACACATTCCTTGCTCCAAATTATCACATGCCTCTGAGAGCCACTTCACATTTTCTTTGTCTCTGGAAACCAACCCAAAACCTCC
>NW_006374692.1:0-1088 GCF_000327345.1 Myotis davidii | reverse complement strand
AAAAAAAATAAACACCAAGTAAACTTTTAAGAGATAGTTAAAACAGTACTATTTTATACAGCAAATATATAGAAAGTATAGGAAGGCTGGGCATCTTTTCACTCTTTTTCTCAGCAAGCTTTGTTAATCCACCACGAACCTAATGAAGTTTGTAGTATAATACATGATCCCATACCAGTGAAGGGTAAAATAAAGTCCTCCCAGAAAACAGCTTTCAGTTCAGTGCCTCTCAACTTGAGCAGAACCCAACTACCATAGGACTAGGTAACCCAGCTGGTCAAAGTTTTCACACCACACGCCTAACTAAAGGCTGCAGCGAAAGTGGAAATATATTAAACTCAAACACTGTTCTCCTAGTGGCTCAAGTAGTTTATTGGTAGTCATTCTTCACATTTCTGTAAATATAAACATTCTAAGTGACTGTCACTAGTGCAGGTATATTTAATATATGTAAGTAGCTCCACAGGAAGCTACTTCATTGTGTAACAAGAATCAAGGCTCCAAAACTCAGCTGTGCCACAAAAAAAAATCCCAAAATACCTTGCTAACAAAGTGAATTTCATTTGGTTATCTTCATTACAAATAAATGTTGGCTTTACATGTAGAAATTATGTTGATTTGTTCATATATGATCACTGGAAGTTAAGTCGTTGCCTGTAGATAAGAATTAGATAACGGTTTTTCTTCCTTTTAATTTATAGGGTTTGTGCATTCCAATGTAAACAGCACCAGTGAATTTCACAAAACATAGCTTTGCTACTTTCCCCTTCATTTTCTATAACCGTAATTCTTTTCTGCAGTACTGTATCATTTCTTCCTACCTTATAATCAGGACTGTTCTGCCTGTGTAACACTGTTCAGTTTGTAAACAAAAAATTAAAGCTCAGAGTATAAGATAAGATTATCTCTTACATTTTCACTCCACAGTGCATCAGGTGCTGTTTATAAAGCTATTGCTCCTTTCAAAACATTACAAAAATATATGAAAAATCGCATCTGTGTTTAGCCAGCAAATATTAATAAAGCATTTTACAACTGGAATACTTTAAAGACCATGTATTGCAATTACATCCTCTTGTCTGAATTCA
>NW_006374691.1:0-1088 GCF_000327345.1 Myotis davidii | reverse complement strand
ATGAAGACTAGGTGATGGGCTGTTTACTTATTGGACTTCGATGTAGGCCAGACCTAAGCTAGTTATGTATTTACTAGTGGGGCCCCCCTTCCTGCCACTTTAACAAGAGTTGTGTTGCTTCAGCTATCCTATATCAGCATCAACTAGGACTCTGTCCATCAATCTTCCAAATGTTTTTGAATTCCTAGTTTCCTAGTAGTATATTGTTTTCTGAGTAAATAGCCCTGACCCTTTTTTGGAAGAGCCTGGGTGAATTATTACTATTTACACATAATGTGTTTTTTCAGGGTCCTTTCTTCTGGGAACTTGGACTCTCCTTCATTCAATCAAATAGTTCTGGGCCTGAAAACTAGTCCAGGACCAAAAAGTAGGCACAATATCAAGATTTTTTGATGGCATTTGTGAGTGGCTGTCCTGAGTCTCCTGATAATGCATCTACAATTCATCTTGATTGTTCAGATTGATTATGCAGATAGAGCCATCTTGCCCTAAATATCTTTTCCTTTAGGATTCCATATCCTATTAAAAAAATCTCTGTCTGGATGCCATCTTCCACCCTGGTTTTACTATGATATAGTTGCTCATGACAATAACGAAAAACAACAACAACAAAAACTCCACCTTGTTTTTGACAATTAAGAACCTTCACATGGTCTTCTTTATTCCAGGAAACACTCATTACCATTACCATCACCATTGCTATCAAGGAACTAAGTGCGGTAACAGCCTGTCCAGCTGTCAGACCTGGGCTACAGAATCTTACAGAGAAACTACTTCTCTGTGTCTCACCAGTGCATGCCTTATTGACTGGGTAAATGGAGTGTCCTTCAGGCCTCCTTTAAAATATAGTGGACTGGTGGTTTTCAGCCTTACATAATAGATATCCATTTCAACATTCCATTTTGTTGAGCTTCTCAATCCCTTTTTACACTGCCAGCTGGGATAGTGATGGCTCCTATTTTTCACTTAGAGGAGGACATCCTTCTCCAGACCTTCAACTACCATCCTACAAGGTGAGTGCTACCTCCTGTGTCCTCAATAGAGTTTTAAATCCAGTTTCACAGGAGATTGATCCCAATTTTATAAAT
>NW_006374690.1:0-1088 GCF_000327345.1 Myotis davidii | reverse complement strand
GTGATAACCAACCTATTATTGAGCACCTACTATCTATCATTTTGTGGTTAGGACCTACACACACTGTTATTTAATTACTTACCTCAGAAATGAGGAAAATGAGGCTTAGAGAGGTTAAGTACAGATGTCAGGGCTGCCAGTTGGGACATGGTAGAACAAGAACGCATAGATTGGCCATGCCACCTTTTGGTCTTCTCAATTTTTCAGCATTCCTGAATTTCAATTTCTTGATTACCACTGGTATGGGGTCCCCATAGGTTCCTCAGATATTTGACTTAACTCCTTTTTGGCCAACCTTAGGCACTCTCAGACTGGGTAATTCTGTCTAAGGTAGATTCCGCTTGATGGACTGGTTCTCTGGTTGGATCATACAGACTTGTGAAAACCACTCACAGTTGTGTAAGAGAAAGAGCCTAGTTGTTCTTGAAGATGCTCAATGTATGTCTCTTCGCTCCTCCCTTTTTCCTTCTTTCCAATGTTCTGTTTTACAAAAAAATAGGTTTTTGGTTTTGTCTTTCTCTCCCTCTCTCCCCCGCAAGAAAGCATTGTAATTTGGTTCAGAGTGGTCCTTGTATCGATCCTCTAAGAGGCACAGGGACAAGGCAGATGACAGTGCAGAACATGGAATGGGTTATCTGAGAATCAGGTAATAGGCAGTGGCTGCCATGTGATTTATCATCCGCTTAATTAGGCTTTGACTCCATCAATCTGCCAAAGAAAGTTGGACTCCCCTCAGCAGAGGACATACACTTAGGCTTAGAATGAGAAGGTAGATGAGTCAGTTCTATTATAAATTGATCCTTACAGACAATGTCAGAAGCTCAGAGCCAATAAGTCAGTGTCACTTACTGAGCCCTAACCCGGCCACCATGTAATTACCCCTGGGCTTTTCCCCGTGAGTGCACCACTGTCTTCCTATTTGACAAGGTATTAATTACTGGACCTGGGAAGTTCAATGCGTCTGATTTCACTCAATCATTCAAGCTCATGTCAGTCTCTCTGCATGTTATGTTAGGCATGAGCAGTAAGGCTAGTGGAAAATAACGACTAACTTGATCTCCTCAATTCCTCCAGGCAAACCTAAAAAA
>NW_006374689.1:0-1088 GCF_000327345.1 Myotis davidii | reverse complement strand
AATCAATAAAAATATATTTTTTAAAAGAATGTGAGCTCATTAGTTCTGTCTTATAGAAAGATCCCTGTGGTCATTGTATGGAATAGCAATTAGGAGCTGCATCAAATGATCCAGAAGGAAAGAAACCAATAAGATGGCTATTGTAGTTATCCAAGTGAGAGACAATGATGACCCAGTTAGTTCATGTGCCTGGAGTGCTTTGAGAGATATTAAAGATGAGGAAGCAATAGCAGGTTTGCTACTGATTGGATATAGAGGATGATAGTGAGGAACAAATCAAGGATGGCACCCAGGATTCTGATTTAAGGAAGCAAATGAGTGGTAGTATTAATCACTAAGAAGGAGAAGTCTGGGAGAGAAGGAGATAATGGGAGTTAGTTTGGGGCATATTCATTTGGAAGTTTCACAACAACCAAGTGGTGACTGTTATGAAATAGGCCTAATGATGTCACATCTAGTTGGCTCTCTGGTGTCCTGGAACCAATCCACATCAGTTTGCAAAAGCCAATTGTTAATGTTCAGGAAGCAGGCTAGTTGTTAAACTATAGGTATCTTGAAATGTGCGATACAGGGGTAACTTATTCCACAGGAACCAGCAAAATGATCCAATATCCCTTTCCCTCCAGGGGGAGCAATTCAATGAGCTCGCCACTGCATTTATTGATTTCAAGGGATAGCCCTGGCCTGGGGAGTAGAACTTAGTGATTACCAATGTTACATAATTAAAGTCGTGCTAGTGAACAAAGTAATTCCAGAAAACCATGCCAAATCATAAGGATAGCCAAGGAAGATGTTCTAAATACCATCCCAGCAGCAGGGGATCCTGTGAGGGAATTGGAAAAAGAAAGGATAAAAGACATGAGAAACTGCTGGAAACTCTGGGGACACAAAGGCCAGGAAAGAGAGCATTCAGAATTGAAGGAATAGAAGAGAAATTAAAATTTGCCTCTTAATGGAAAGAACTTATTTTGTGTTTTCACTTAAGACATGGAATAAATAGCAACAAAAACAAATAGAAAAGGAAAATAGATCAGCAAACAGAAATAGGTTCCTCATGCATAGTTAATATCAGCAGAGGGTTTTTTTTT
>NW_006374688.1:0-1088 GCF_000327345.1 Myotis davidii | reverse complement strand
AGAAAGTGCATGATGGGGGATGAGCCAAGGAGGCACTAGTACCTCGGATGGAAAGCAACTGAAACATGAAACTGGAGCAGTAGAGAGGAGAGTTGGGAGAAATGCTGGAAATGAAAATGAGAGTTGGAAGAAAGGCCTGATATAGTTAAACCCAGCCTTAGAATTCTGCAACCCTTTGCCCTATAGTCTCTCTTCCACTTTCTGTCTCCCATTCATATGCCCTACCTCAGCCAACCTGGACCACCCGAGCTATTAGCAGAGCACCCCAAACTTACCATGTTGATGTGTTTGTTCTTGCTGTTTTTTCCTTGAGAATTGCCTTCCTTGTATCCCCCTCTGGAAAAATCCTAACCTTCCTTCAATTCTCATTTTAAGTATCTACAATTTCAAAGAATGATCTATGATCCTTTCCCCTTTCCAAACTGATGTGATCTCTTGTTCTTCCGAACACTTAAAAATCTGCACCATACTACTCAGCACTTTGATACCTGCCTGAGAGTGATCTCGAATTGATTTCAACTCAATATAAGGAAGATCTTTCCAACAATTAGAACTCTCTGGCTGCCTCTGAAGATATGAGCTGCCTGTGAAAGCAGGGAACTGGTTCTTACTACAGTTTACATGCGATCACAGTCATTGTCAGGGAATTGAAATGAATGCCCAAAACTGCTATAGAGACTTGAACATCTACTAGAAATGTGGCCTGGGAAATATTTGAGATCCTGTATCACTCAGAGATTCTGGATTACATATAGCAATGGAGTGTTCATTCAATAAACGTTTTTTGAGTACCTACTTTGAACTTCAATAGTAAGCACTAGCTCAAATGCCTACATATGAGGTGGGTGACTTACATGAGGAAGTGGGCTGAGTATTAGGATCAGTGAGCAGAGAAGCATACTGGAGCAGACATGCTCTGTTTAAAGTTACTACTTACTCCTAAACCCTCCATCCATTGTTGCTGAGTTGGAATGGGGGTTCAGCATTATCAACCATTTTGACTATTCAAGGGGAATTTAAAAACGAATTTTGTCTTAAATGTCTTGGTTTTTTAAGTAGATAATTAATTCCTTTTACAAAAAAAAGAG
>NW_006374687.1:0-1088 GCF_000327345.1 Myotis davidii | reverse complement strand
GAGATGATCTAATTTATACTTTAAGATCACTCTGGTCTCTGTAGAGATTAGATTAGGAGGCAAAAGTGTGGAAGTATTGTGCTGCATTATTACAAAAGGGCAACGTGAAGTAAAGAAATCAAAGTCCCATGTTCTGTCAACTGGGAACTCTCAGCTTGGTCCAGAAGAGTACGGTTCATAGAATCAAAACCTTTTTTTTCTTAATGACAAAGAATAACCATCTGGTTCAAGAAAGTGATCTGGACATTACCTGGCAGCTTTTAGGTTTTCTGGGATTCTTAATAAACACTTTAAATGTTTTAGAAAACATATACTCATATCATCTCACTCTGGCTACATTAACTAAAATGTCGGGCTTCTCACCACTTGAATTATATGTAGAACAGTTGGCATACAGACAGTGTGATCTGCATCAAGCCAAGCCCTTGTTGCTGCCCCTAAAACCAAACTCAGAGCATGACCTAAGACTCTATAACAAATTAAGATACCATCATTCTGAAGACTAAATAAATCAGGTGGACACAATGATGAATAAATAATATAAAGTAAACCATACTTTCAAATGCAAATCCAGTGGAAACATAGGAGACAGGACACTTTCAATCCAAATTATCCAGAAAGCCAGGAATTAGCCAGTTGGCCAGGAGGTTGTGTAATGGGGGTGAGCAGAGCCAGAGGACAGACCCTGAACTTATCCAGGCAAAGAAGCATTATGTCCTATGATAATATAGAGTCTATCATTTCTTTGCTTTATCTTATAATTGTTATCTACTGGATCTTTCTAAAGAAAGACTCTTTAGCCAAACACAAAGTTAAGTTATCTTTCCTCTCTAAATAGTATTTCATGAGTTAGTATACTCTCAATGCACTATAATAATTTGTCATAAGGTAGTCTTAACATGTTCCCCAAAATATAACTGGTTAAATCAGTCTGAAATAATAGAGGCTAATGTATAATTTAGCATGACAAGGGTGTTTGTTGCTTTCTATTTTTAAGGATAGTCTATCAAAAGGCTTCTTATTCTGCAAGACTCAGGGTCACCAATATTTAATATACAAAAAACTACTAAACTTAATAAATGAATTCA
>NW_006374686.1:0-1087 GCF_000327345.1 Myotis davidii | reverse complement strand
ATCATTAGGCTGCTAAATGGCCTGAGGGTTCACTCTCTGCATGGATTTCAATCTCCTCAGGAAGACCAGTCTAGCGGTGTCTGGGCTTGGCACTGATGAAGAGAACTCTCTGATTTGCTGGTTTGTAATAAAGAGTCTGACTTCCTTTTGGATGTTTGACTGCTGACAGCTTTAAAAACTACTATGAGATTCCCAAAGGCTCTTAGTTTCATGTGCCCATCACTGAAAATATCCCTCCTGAACTCATTCTTAGAAATCTCACGGGGGAAAAGGTTCAACTTTAGTTTTGTATTATCTAACTGAATAAAATAGTTTTTATTTCATAAAATTGGTATGTGTGCTGTTGAACAGAGAATTTGCTTTACTACTCCTAATAGTATGAAATGTAGCTCTTCATCACGCATATATTATCTCTCAAAAAATTTCAACTTTTGTGCTATATGAATTAACTGATCCAACTTGTATTTATTAAGTTCTTCTTATGTGCCATAAATTATACAGGCTCGTGGGGTGTCTACACAATAGTTTCTGTGTCTGAGCACATGTGGTCTAACAGAGAAGACCAACCCCTAAAGGATTATGTGCACGATGTGGGTATGCAGGGAAGGTACAGAAGTATCTATGGACAGGAGATTTCTTATTATTAATTCATTAGATCAGAATTGTTTTCTCTTTTAACAGATAAGGAGACTGAGTGTCAAAGAGGTCATTTCACTTGTCAAAGGTCACAGTGATTCTAGAAATATTTAGGTAGTTCAACTGTTGCCAATGTACTTTCCTTTCTATTTAGTTTCTTAGAAGGAATATCTATTTTTAAAAAGCCAACAATGAATTCTTTTCTTATCAATTTTTATTTTTATTAGTGATTTTTTAAAAATTTGCCCTTCTAGAGGGAGGAAGTTGATCTGTCAATGAAAATATATGTCTTTCAAAATAGATCTAAAGCCCTGTGAGCTTGAAATTTCTGAGAATCTCTCACTATAACTTAGCTCATACTTATTGCAACATAGTTAGACTTACTTACTTGTAAAACTGAGAAGTTATCCTCTATTTCTTTTTTAATTGATTCCAGAGAGGAAGGGAGAGG
>NW_006374685.1:0-1087 GCF_000327345.1 Myotis davidii | reverse complement strand
CCATTACTGGCCTGTGAGGGGGTGAGAGCTGTAAGTGAGACAGGACTGATGACTGCATGAAGCATTCTCTCTGATCATGAGTTTTCCTTCCTCCAGGAGGACCACTATGCCCTGCTGGTGAAAGCGTGGGAGACCAAGGTGTTCCCTACTATCCGAAGACGCTTCCGCAACGAAGCAGAGCGGAAGTCGGGCCTGGACCAGATCAAGGGAGCTCTACAACTAGGTCAGTGCTTTACGTTCTCCTATGGCGTTCACTTCTTGATTTGAAGAGATGTGTTCAGGTGACACTCAGGATGTAAATCAGGAAAGAGGGTTCATCTAAATGTGGGCTGGACCTAACAGTGTCTTCTCTCTGTACCTTTACTGAGCTCTGTGGCCCTGACTTTCATTGCCAGGGTTTTCTCTCCTTGTCATTTTAACTTGGTGTTTTTCAGTTTATGGACTACTGAGGTGAAGTGGCATGGTTATACCAGGAAGCTGCCTGCCCTGATGGGCAATAGCTTGGGCTCTGAAGTCACCGCTGTGCTATTTACCAGATGTGTGACCTTGGGAAGGTTACTTAACCTTTCTGAACTTTCCTTACCTTTGAAATGGAGTCAGTAATAATAACCACCTCACATGTATATGAGAAAGAAGTGAGTTAGTACAGATAAAGTTCCTAAAAACAGTGCCTAGCAATAGTAAGTATTCCGTTAATATAGTTCTATATGTCACAGTGATTCATGATGGTAAGATTTTTTTCTCCCCCTGGCTACGACTTCTCCAGCAAAGAATGATACAGGGTGTGACCCCAGACAATGGATCATTACTGAATCTTAAGTGCTTTTCCTCATTTTGTGAAACACATGCTTTTTGAGATGCAAAAATGCCTTTTCCCATCAGGCATCACTGTCCTCCTGTGGAACATTGGTTTGGTTTTCTGTCGTCATTGTGGCCGAGATGGTATAAAAAGTTTAGTTATTGTCCCCACATTAGCAAGCTTTCTCCTCTTTTGTCCTGAGATTAGGACCAAATAAAAAGAAAAGCTACCAAAAGACTTTTATTTTTCTTGGAACTTCTATGCTCAGTCCCTGAGTCCCAGTGATAG
>NW_006374684.1:0-1087 GCF_000327345.1 Myotis davidii | reverse complement strand
ATCCACTTTGGCTGAGCACCTTCCCAGACAAATTTAGGGGCCTAGCACCATGGAAGAAAGGGAGGATGAATATTATGTTGTATGAAAGGAGGGACAGTTAGAACTCCCCGTGATGAGGATGGAGAAGGTCTGTCCATAGGCCCAGAGGACGCACATATGATTAAGGTATCTACTTTGGGGCATCTAACCATTGGTTTTCAACATCTACAGTCATTAAGGAAATGCAGATCAAAACCATAATGAGATACCACTTTACATCAATTAGGATGATTATTATTTTAAATATGTGTATATATCATATGTTGGCAAGAATGTGGGGAAAGTGAATTGGAACATTTGTACATTGCTCTGGGAATGTAAGTGGTGCAACCACTGTGGGAAATAGTTTAGTGGTTTTGCAATAAGTAACACAAAGAATTACTATATGATCCCATAATTACTAGTATACTTCTAGGTATATACCCTTAAAATTTGAAAGGAGACTCAACAGATATTTGTACACCAATGTTCCTAGCAACATTATTCACAATAGCCAAAAGGTAAAGCAACCCATGTATCCAATGAATGAACAAAATGTGCTCTGTACATACAATCAGACATTAATCACCTTCATGAAGTTCTGATACATGCTACAACATGATTGAATCTTGAAAACATTACGCTAAGTGAAATAAGTTAGACACAAAAGGCCAAATAGTGTATGCTTCCACTTATTTGGTATCCCTAGAAATAGGCAAATTCAAGAGACAGAATGTAGAGGACTTAGCAGGGGCTGGGGGGAGCAAGAATGGGGAGTGATAATTTAATGGATGCAGAGTTTTTGCTTAGGATGATGAAAAGTTGTAGAGATGGATAGTGATGGTAGTTGCACAACAGTGTGGATGTGCTTAATGCCACTGAGTGGAATGCCAGTGTACAGTAACTGCTGCATTACCGACAGGAAGTGCCCTGGGCATCAGTAATCAGACACATGGCAACAGGTTGTCTGTTTAATGAGAGATCAAAGGGGATTTGCAGTTAATCCAAATATAACAGAAGTTTTGGAGAGAAAGCTAAAAAATGGTTAAGATGGTAAATTTTATGTATA
>NW_006374683.1:0-1087 GCF_000327345.1 Myotis davidii | reverse complement strand
ACCCCCTGATGCCACAAACTCCTGAGAAATCTGTCCTTGCCCGTCTTGTTAGCCAACATCTACATTTCCCTCCTGCTCCGATCACGTGGAAGGGCGGTCAGTGCTCCCAGCCACCAGGCTGCAAATTGCCAGCGTCGTCTTCCCCTCCCCTCTCCTGCTGGAGCGCTGGTCCTCACCGTTTCCTGGATCCTCTCCCTGTCCTCAGAGACTTGCAGGAGGAGCTAACTCTGCAGGAAGCCGAGCTGTGGCCCTCACCACCTCGACCACACCACCCGCCCCCGTTGGGTGCAGACCATTTCCTGTGCCCCCAGAGCACCGTGGCTTCATCTAAATGACCCCTCTCATTACTTATTTATGTCATAACCAGTTTTCCCAGAAGGACTTAATTTATTTCCATTCCTACATCTTCTGTGTCTCAGGTACTATTACCAGTTATTCCTCTAAATGTTCCTTTGCAACAAGTACCCTCGTTTTTAGAGTATCATTTAGATTAGAAAACTGAGACTTAAAAGAGATTAATTGAACAACCAGTTATTAATTGGGAGATATGGGATTTCAACGCACCTGTGTAAGTAGATAGGGCCTCCGCTGTTAATCACCTCTGCGGCCAACGTGCCCCCCCCTTCCCATCCCCCCCTGAAATTGTGTGTTCATCTTAGTGTCCCTCAGAATAGGACCTAACACAGCTGACATCCAACAAACCTGTGTCCAATGAATAAATGAATCCTGACATCCAATACAATTTCTTTTCCACTGTACCATTTACTGGCCCTTAAAGTAACAGCAGAGGGGGGAAAAAAATACCTCTTTAGTCTGAACAATTCTGAAAATTCATGTTCTCCAGTTCAATCAGTCTCACATAAAGACATTTTATTCCCCAATAAGCCTGTTCGTTCCTTTTAAGAGTGAAGGCCCATGTGTGCTGAAATGCTCTATCTTTTCATTCATGTCCTCCAATTCCAGGAGAGTTTATTTAACTTATTAATTATGGCCATTTAAAAGTCTTTGGCTACTAATTCCAAAATCTGGATCATTTCTTGGGCCCTCTTGACTGTTCTCTCTCTCTCTGGTCAAAATCCCCCCCCCC
>NW_006374682.1:0-1087 GCF_000327345.1 Myotis davidii | reverse complement strand
CAAGTGGCAAGAGGATCTGGCTGACCCTCCGGTGGTTCCAGAGTCGGTCCTAAGCGCAAAAAGGCCACCTGCTCCTGAATACGATGACTATCTCCTCACACTCCCTTGCTAGAATGTTCCTCTATAAACCATTTTCATTTTGTTTCGGAACTCCTCTGGGCATGGCCTTCCTTATTAGTGGATTTGTTCAACATTACCCAAGACGTCATGGGTATTTCAGGTTTCAGGATTCTTTTATGTCTTTCGGTCATAGGGGCAGCTTCAATTAAAGCCCAATAGTCACCCAGTTGTCTCTGAAACGGAAATTTTCTGGCCCAAAATCTCAGTGGTTGCCACTGAGTGGTGCTCACTGGCTTTTGCCACAAGAAAGGACTCCAAGATTTCTTCCTGCTAGTTTTATAAAGAGAGGCTAGTAATATTAACAGGTATAGACTATGTGTCTCCCAACATCCAAATAAGCCAACCAAACACTGAGCTTCTCACATGTATTTTTTTTTTTCCAGTCAGATATCCTATACTTTTCAAATTACAACCTGCTGGCCTTGGAAAATCTTATTGGTTCTCATTTACCATGTCCTGTTTTATAGGGCTTGGTCAGGAAATGTGTCCCAGTTAGACACAGTTAACTATTTACATTCAAATTCACTTCACATAATATCTGTTCAATCTCTCACCTTAATCCCACCAATGCCTGCATTCCCATGTCATCCCAATCTAACGATAACTCCCACTGGGACTTACCAACCGATTTTAGAATCATGGGGCTCCCACCTTAAGGAGTCCCAGGAATATCTCTTCTCATGACCACTTTACCACTAATGTGCATATAGCTTTGAGCCCCCAGAGCAGGGTGGGCCAAGGAACCCAGGCCCTCTTATCAATCTGTATTTTGGTTTATATGAGACTACCCCCTCATGCAATTTGATTTTTAGAGAGGGAAAAATGTGATTTTTTTTCACACTGTCACATCACTTCTTAAGTTTGGCTCTTTACATTCCCTCCAAATGAGGGAAAATAGCGCAGACTGGACTAGGGGCCTTGATGCAGGCGTTTCTGCTGGCCTACCCAAACTCTGAGAGTGCTGCAT
>NW_006374681.1:0-1087 GCF_000327345.1 Myotis davidii | reverse complement strand
TGACCAGGAACCTAACCAGCGACCTCTCAGTGTATGGAACACAGTTCAACAAACTGAACTGCACTAGCCAAGGCTGTATTTACAGTTTCTAACACACATATTTATGTTTCAATTTAACGGCTTCTAAAGTGCATATAATTCTCATTAATTAAAAGTTGCTTGGTTATTGTGAATTAATCCAGTTGTAGCTTTACAAAAAGCCTTAAGCTAGAAAAGCTTCCAGTGATTACAAATGGGGTTCCCGTCAGCACCCCAACATTCAGGGTCATGCTCAGAGGGACACTAAAAGTTGGGAGGGGGGAGGTTGGGAAATGAGCATTCCACAAAGCTTATCAAAACATAGATCAGAAATACATGCTCTCTACTGACTATTGCCTGTGTATTTTCTTGCAAGATATCTCATATGTAGTCAAGTTTACCAAAAAATAAACCTGTTTCCTTATCTATAAAATGGGTAGAGTAATAGAAACTTTGGTAAATGATTGAGGGTCATGTATGTTTAATTTTTTTTCTGAACAAAGATGTCCTGAATTTGGATAGTAAAATTAAATGGCAACTCTATCATTGTGGGGAATAAAACACTTTCAAATGGCCTTAGTTTAAAATTTCCTTTTCTTCATAGGAATTAAGTGGATAAGGACTGATGAATTCAATTTTCCTGTATTGAAAACTCTGCCAAGATTCAAACACAAAGAACATTTCCTTACCTATGTGTTTAAATGTTTAAGAGCACCTAATATGTGCACTACATGAAACATAACATCACCTACCCACCAGAAGCTTGTAGTCAAATGGATAGTCATTTGTCACTGTCATTTAGAGAGCAGGGTTCCCATAACTACTAAAGGAAGCAACAATTCTTATAAATCTGGTTTTATTCAAACTGTACTATAGCACTTTTGACTACAGTCACAACAGCAATAATAGAGTTTGTCTTGAGCATAAATTGCTTCAATTATTTTATCCTGAGAAACAATGAAAGTCACTCTGATGATAATAAATTACAAAAAAAATCATATTTCAATAATTATCTTGGACTTCTCACAGTGCAATTTCACTCCCATAGTCCTACAGACTTATTTTTTTT
>NW_006374680.1:0-1087 GCF_000327345.1 Myotis davidii | reverse complement strand
AAGGACGATAATACCTCACAAAGTACTTTTAAAGGATTAAATGAAAGAATGCATTCGAGAGTACAGGCTAGAGGGAAATTCCCTAAAAGCATACCAAAGTTAGGAAATAAAAATATACATAAGAGGGGTAGGCACGGTGCAAAAAAAGGAAGAGAATACACCTGGTTAAGGGGCTCAGACAAGCTTCAGGAAGGAAATGGATTTTAACTTGGACTTGAGATGGACACAGACTCAGGTCTTACAGAGATATAAGTGAGAAAATTCTAGCCAGAGGAAAGGGTAAGAATGGAAGGGTATAGAGTACAAGGTGAGCTTGATCAGGACATGGAGCGTGGTCCATGAATGCCAGATTAACAACCAAAAACCTGAAGCCATACAGCATACTGCCTTCCAACTGTGGGTGTGCAGCAGGACTAAAGACAAGGGTTTATCACCTTGTGCTTTCCTGGAGCCTGAGCTAGCTCTTATTGTACCCATCAGGTCACTAAAAGGCCATGATTCCAGTGACCGCACACACCACTAGTCCGACCATTCCTGATCCTCCCTTTATAAGCATATTACTATCTAATATCTCCATTAGATATTAGAATGGAGCCATCAGAATGCTCACAGAGAAGGGCTTTAAACCAATCTATGTAGAATCTTTACACTTGGCCCAACTTTTACAAAATTTATGAAAACCTTTCACGTGGGGCTTTGCGGATGATTTATTTTTATCTCCCTGGGTAATACATATATTTTAAAGCCCATAATGAGACAAAAGAACTGGTAGATTTCTACATCTCAAATAGCAGTTGAGCCACCCTGGTGCTTAATGAGCAAAATATCCTAATACCAGTTAGAGAAAATATTAATAAGGTTATTTTAAATTATGAAAATACTAATGTAAATTTAATGCTTAGCATGTGTCAAGCCCTTTTATAAGTGTGTTACTTATATTAACTCCCTTAATCCTTACAGCAGTCTATAGATTACATAATCGTATTATCGTCATTTCATAGAGGCGGAAAGTGAGACATGACGGGAGAGGGGTAAATAATTTGCCCAAGGTCATATACCAATAAGTACCTGTGGTCTGAGCCCATGT
>NW_006374679.1:0-1087 GCF_000327345.1 Myotis davidii | reverse complement strand
TTTTTATGCAGGTCCTCAAATGCCCACCAGGCCATTTGACAAAATTCAAATCCTTAAATTCTTACTTTGGAATCCTTCCAGGGAAAATTAGCATTCTCTTTGCAATGTGACAAGTCTACCACAAGAGGGCACTGTACTCCCAATTCATTGAAAAAGAAGCTAAAATTAGAAACATTCTGTCCTGGCTTACTGCAGATTCCAGGTGTTGCAAAAGGAACGCCTACACGTGTCTATTGTACTTGGGCAAAGATGAAACAGAAGGCTTGTTAGCTCAATTCTTCCAAAGGCAAGAAAACAAATGTAATGAGAACTATTGGTTTGTCAGAACTCCAAGTAATTTCTCATTCGTCCACAAGGTGGCGCGCCTTCCTTGATGATAGCTGTGCTGACCCACATAGCCAGCTGTAAAATTTTTTAAAAACTTGTCTTGACTGTCATTTTGAAAAAATAATATTTCTGGTAAATAGAAGCTTTATTAAGAAAATTTTAAAGTTTTTTTCATCTAACTATGAACATTTTTTATCTTCAGAGAAAGTGTTTCTGTTAACATTGCAATAGAGACAATCTTCACTATGGCTAAGGAATTTTCACCAGTGCCTGAGCAGAGCCTCATTAACACAGGTAATTCTGAGTCTCACATGTCTCTCATTTCCCGTGCTCAGTTCAAACTCTCTCAACAAAACTGACAGAAATTCTTATTTTAAACAATCAGTAACCATTTATCCAGGAAAACCATGAAAAAGATAAATTCTATTTTGAGGAGCATGATTTCATTACTTAGTGTTGCAGCTAGGTTTTAAATTATGCTAAGTTTAGCTGGATACTTTTCTCACTCATAAGATCTCGTTTTGCTTTTGGACTTGCACAGTCCATATAAAAGTCCTCAAGCTCGAGGCATTTCTGGGCTGGATTGAAGTGCTTGGAATTGTGGTTTCTTTTTGTCACATCAGGGTGACGTACTCTTCTCCTTAGGAAGCGGAAAGAAGCAGGGTGGGTGAGAATGGGATTATGTAAGAAATGTAGACGGGTATGATGGAACAATATTGATGAGCGCTTTTTTTTGTTAATCCTCACCTGAGGACATTTT
>NW_006374678.1:0-1087 GCF_000327345.1 Myotis davidii | reverse complement strand
ATGTTCTCAGATAAGATCTTAAATGCTTATTTCTGGTACCCTCTGTAATGTGACAGCTCAAATTTAATACATCATGGAACATCATGCTGACATGTAAAGATATGACTTAATCCTGACATGAGCACAGCTGAGCTTCATTGTTTAAAAATCAAGTGGAAATGCCAAGGGAAAGACATAGCGCTTCCACCCACCATTTATGAAGGCCTCCACCTGCCAGATATCAAGTTTTTTCCTAATGTTTATGCATTACTAAAGGTTCTATGTATTCTTCCTGTGATAAAGGTTGAGAATGAATGCTTTCAAAATGAGCAAAAGCATCTGAAGAACACTTTGACATACCAAATTTCAACTTAGCTTTGCTTAACATAAATTTGGATATAAAATATAATTTGAACTTATTGGTGCACACATATGTCAAACTCTATACAACTAAGTAAGAGCTTCCTGAAGATAATTCTTTTATTTGATACTTGAAAAAATTGTAAGAAATTTGAAAACATCTTATAGAAAAGCTGTAATGTGTATGCAGGCCACTTAATCGCTGAATATCTTGACACATTGTCCACCCATTGAGTACATTATCCATTGATAATCTGTGTGTTTAATGTCCACTATTTGAACTCTTCTTTGGAGATCTAACTGTCCTTCCAGAAGATAGCATTGAAAGTGCCATGTTACACTCCTGCATAGTCTCTGATAATGGCACTTTGGATTTCTTTTAGTTGTTATTTTAGACATAACATCTATTAACACTATAGATCCCGGTGTTGGGTATTATGTTATAAGTTCTTTGAAATACATTTGTAGAGGTGTGGAAGGAAGGAATATATTTTATAAAATATTACAGTGAAGTTCATCACTAAACTCTGAATAGCAGTTTTAATTATGCTGTTAAAAATCTGTTAAAAACTGTAAAGGGAATTACCAGACAGTAAAAGAAACATGTGAGCTTGTCAAACAAGGATTTCACTGTAGATTTTATTTTTGTTCAGTGATAAAAAAGCAGCAAGTCACAGTAAAACTGTGAGTGGAAGAACCTGTCATTATTGTTCCAAATCTGCTTGCTGCTGTTTACATTCCTTTTTTT
>NW_006374677.1:0-1087 GCF_000327345.1 Myotis davidii | reverse complement strand
TCCTGGTTCATAGGTCGACGCTCAGCCACTGAGGCACTCAGGTCAGAGCTTTAGTTTCTATGCACAAACTTTTAACCTACCTCTGACTCTTGGAATACTTTACTTAAAACTTAATAGTTGATGATCTTGGTTCCAAATTAGATTTCTTTCTCTTATAAACAGTTGCTACCTCAGCTCTTACTTTGTTCCAGACAATAGATTTTGATGGATTTTTACTATAAGTTGTCTGATTTTTTGCCAAGTAATGGGGCTCTCCATGGAGTTGGCAGTTCAAAGGAAACTAATTCTATTTGGAGTTTGATTGCTTCTTTAATTTGCTGATACCCACGTCCAAACTTACCATCAATTTATTATGAAATCTGTCATTGTCAACTTGGGTTTCTCTCCAACTAACCATATCTTTCTAAATTATCATAGTCGTTATAACTCAACCTCAGTGCTTTTCCAACAAAGGCTAGAGTGACACTTAAGCTCCATCGTGCCAGATGCAACTAATTTTGGTCTATATGGGAAGCATGGAGTACATACAAACAATTTAATTAGTTGCTTTATTTCCGCTAGAGATTTTTAATTTTTTTTTTTTATGTATATGAGTGTGTTTTTTATGTTTGTTGTTTATAAATCCCCTTGGCATTTCTACAGAGCGGGTCCATCCTCTGCTTTATAGTGATTAAAAGTTTCAGTTGATGGTATATCACATTCTGTAAAGCAATCTCCTTGGAATCCCCAGTCATTACCGTTTGCAGGAAGAGGAGGCCTCCAAACATCCTGACCTTGTCATGTCCTGTAGGAAGTGAATCAGCTGCAGATATTTATTGACAGGACTCAAGACTTAAGTGCTTTACGCACCGGAACTGACAAGGTCAGAGCGGCTCTCAGGTAATGATGAAATCAATTCAAACAGCTGTACTTACATGATGGGTTGACATCTGCCTTTGCTTCCTGTCTGGCTTATATGAATGGCCAACCTCTACAAAAGCCAAAACTAACAATGTACCATGGCACGGTTTCATGTTATCAAAGTACTAGCAACATCAGCATACACTTTTGTATTCCTCTGGACTGTTGCATTCAGCATCTCCATCCA
>NW_006374676.1:0-1087 GCF_000327345.1 Myotis davidii | reverse complement strand
TTTTTTTTTTTTAAAGAAAAAGCCACTAAGTGAAGATACTAGTAATGGCACATCCAAGGTCAAGATCCAGTGTATAAATTCTGTGTCTCTCTACTCTACTAGTGGACTTAAATATAAAGCAAGAACATGTATGTCCCGAATCACTCAGGAATTGAGGACGCAGTCTCCATAACCTCTACGAGTATGTCAATGATGCATTGGCTTTGTCTCAGTTAAGCCTCCCAATCTCAGTAAAGTAGTGTCATTAACTCCATTTATAGATGAGAAGCTCCAATTACCAGGGCTATGGAGCTGGTTACAACTTCTTTAATGGCTACACATCTTTCAGCACTGTTTGGGGTTTCACTCTAGAGTGGTGACTGCAATGTGGCACCGAAGTGAGGTTTAGAAACACCATAGTGTGAACTAAGGGTATGTGAGCAGGGCATCCATGGAAGAAAAAGTTGGCAGAGGTGGAATCGGAAATTTGAGCAAAAATGAACCATTACCAATTTCCTCACATTCCTGCGATTTCATCTTACAGGGCTATTCCTTTAGCTTACTGCTCATAGCAAAGCATGTGATCTCTTATGGCTTAGTTAATCCAACCTGCTACAACAACATACCAACACTGGGGGGCTTAAACAGTAGATATTTATTTCTCATGGTTCTGGAAGCAGTGAAGTCTAAGGGCAAAGTGCTGGTAGGTTCGATTCTGGTGCCAGCTCTCTTCCTGGCTTGCAGAGGGCCATCTTCTCACCTTGTCCTGGCATATTTAAGAGCAAGCATTCTCTGTTCTCTCTTCCTCTTCTTACAAGGATATTAACCCCATCATGAGGCCTCATCTCCATGACCTCATCCAAACCTCATTATCTCCCAAAGGCACCACTTCCAAATCCCATCACTTTATGGATTAGGGTTTCAACAATGAATGGGGGGATGGAGAGAGGGCACAAACAGTCCATCCATAGCAAGTGATGTCAGGGCCTCCAGAGGTTCCTCACTACACTGAGTAGTAAGCCACTTCCTGCATTTGCCCCAGACTCTAGGGCAGCGCTTCTCAACCTTCTGGCCTTTTAAATACAGCTCATGTTGTGACCCAACCATA
>NW_006374675.1:0-1087 GCF_000327345.1 Myotis davidii | reverse complement strand
GTGACTTCTGCCAACAGGACTACAACAATGCAGGGTTCTTCATCTAGCGACTGTAGGGTCTGGGGAGCCTCACGTGGGAAAGCCACCCTCCGCACACCAAACTTGGTGCACAGCCAGTGCATTGTAATCTCTGGAGAGAGCTGCATTCAAAAACTCCTTTTTTTTCTGAAGGAATACAATGATTGGATTTGTAGACTATGGTATTTGTAAGGCAAATAGTATAAAAGTTATAATAAACTTAAGAATTTTCACCAGTTCAAAAAAATTCTGTAGTATAACCGGATAAAAACTTACATATATAAGATCAAAAAGAGAAAATAGATAAATATAGCACTATCATAAGACTATGGACGTATTTATGTGGTGATTCCATGCTGATTCCAGAATCTTCCAAATTAG
The DNA here is from genome assembly GCF_000327345.1 of Myotis davidii. Taxonomy (NCBI): domain Eukaryota; kingdom Metazoa; phylum Chordata; class Mammalia; order Chiroptera; family Vespertilionidae; genus Myotis; species Myotis davidii. Next base: position 688 of record NW_006374675.1, on the reverse strand, counting down.
CGTGGCTTTTCAGGTAGTTCAGAACCGGAAAAATGATGCCCTGCTTCATGTTCAGTGAGCCAGGATGGTCTGGCGTTCTACTGCTTTACTTGAATGTCATTTGGCTTTAATGATCATTATAAACCTCCTTAACATGTGAGCATAGATATCTCTGATACTTGATAAAATCAATTTCCTAAAACTTGAAAATCTGAGGAAGAGAATCTCAACCATGATAAAGTCACTAAATGACAGATACCTGGGAAAACTGAAGTAGCATCTATTTCTTTGTTTCTTTAAAGCATTTCTTTGCTTCATGCTGTCAGGCATCCATCTAGGTGCTGAATTACAGGGCAAGGAAAGAGACTAAATGCCTGAACCAATGGTTTATGCAGGAGGAAAAGATACACAAAATATAATCTGGTCAATTAACAAGAAAATATTCAGGTCCATGGTTTTCACACTTGAATGCATACTGTAATCAGTTGGAGAGTTTTAACACTTACTGTTGTTCGTGTCCCTTCCCTAGAAACTTTGGGGTGAGTCCTCTATGTGTGAATTTTAATAAAGACCTTATATGGCTCAGATATGCAAGCATAATTGAAAATCATTTGCCTAGAGAAAAATGTTAACCAGATTTAAAGCATGGGAATGTGACGGAGCTTTTAATTTCTACATTTCCAAAGCCTGCTGGGTGTCCAAAACATCA
>NW_006374674.1:0-1087 GCF_000327345.1 Myotis davidii | reverse complement strand
CAGAAAAGCTGATAAACTTAAACATCACTTCAGGTGATGTGGAAAAGTTTATTTCATATAGAAAATTCGTTTGATGGGAATCTTTTCTGTAACGTGGAGAGAATGCCGAATGCACGAGCTGTGAGAACTGCGCTCAGTTAGCGATGCCGGCATGTTCTCTGGGCTGAGACTTGTCAGGGTCTCCAAGTAGAGATACCGGTGCCCCGGAGGGAAGCCAGTCGGACTCGGAAGACAACTACAGGGAGGTGCTCGTGTCATCGGGGCTCGGGCACAGAAATGATTCTTACGGACTCCCACCCTCCTTGAACCAGCACCCAGATTAAAGAAGCCCTGGCAGTACGTGCAAAAGAAGTGGTAGGACCTTGGACCAAAAGTGACAAGTTACAAATTTAAAACTTTTACGCATCAAAGGACACTGTCAACAGAGTGAAACGGCAACCCACAGAGTGAGAGAACACATCTGTAAATTATGTATCTGATAAGGGGCTAACATCCAGGATATATCAAGAACTCCTACAAGTCAGCGTAAGACAAGGAACCCAATTAGAAAATGGGCAAAGGACTTGGGACAGACCGTTCTCCAGAGAAGATACACAAATGGCGATGAGCACATGAAATCTAGATGGTCGCCATTGCTAGTCACAGTGAAATGCAAATCAGAACCATGAGCTAGCACTTCACACCATTAGGATAGCTACTATCAGAGGGAAAAAAGAAACAGAGGAAATCGGGAGAATGTGAACAGAAACCCTCAGGTACAGCCGGTGGAAGTGTCAACTGGTGCTGCTATGGAAAACATGGGTCCTCAAGGTGAGCCTGGGATTATCATATGACCCAGCAATTCCGCTCCTAGTGTACACCCCAAAGAACTGGAAGCAAGGACTGAACAGGGACTTGTACACCAATGTTCACATGGAATAATATTTACATGGAATTTATTCAACCTTAAAAAGAAATGAAATTCTGGTACATGCTACATTGTATAAATTAACTTTGAAAATATTAAGCTGAATGAAATAAGCCGAACACAATAGGACAGATACTGTCTGATCCCACTTACACTAGGTACCCAGAAGAGGCAAAATCA
>NW_006374673.1:0-1087 GCF_000327345.1 Myotis davidii | reverse complement strand
AAAAAAAAATCAGTTTAAATTTATTTTTAAGTTATTTTGGCTGGATGGTCTTTATCAAGAGAATATGGATGAAAGCGGATTGGGTGCTGAGGGAGAGCAAGGTCTCCTTACAGCCCAAAGAACTCAAGACACATTTTCCTCAACACTATTTTGGACTTTGTTCTCCCCATAAGCTTTCAAATTTCAATCACTACCCCCACTGAGTCTGGGGAGAAATTGATAAAGAAAATAATATAGCAGGCAATCACAAGTGAATTGAATTTGAGCACAATTGAGATGAACAGCAGTGTTTAAAAATAGAATTATTTCAGAAATGGGCTTAAGGGAGAGCGTTTTTCTCTTATGTGTTGCTTAAATGTTTGAGACAAGAAAAAAGGGAAAAATTAGAAGGGCTGCAGGTGGGAGGTGGGGAGGTGGCTGTTCACTGGCTTGACTAAATGTTTATTTCATTTCTTTCTGCTTTTTCATTTAGGGACCCTTCTTCAAACTACCTGAGCAGCATTAGGAAGGGAAATTGTTAAAATAAAATGATGTTGCCTACAGTCACCAGTGAATTGAATTTTTGCACATGGGCTGTGGTGCATAAAAGCCTTTTCTTTAATATATATATAATTAGTGAGGTTTGAAAAGAGGAAAAACAGAATCACAAACTCATCAACTCTGAAAGAGTCCTTAGACATTGTCTTCCTCAAACTGGCTGCACCATCAGCATCCTCCAAAGAACTTAGAAATTATCACTACCTGATCCTGTTCAAGATCTACGGAAGTCACATTCCCTGGAGCTGAGACTGCAGAATGGGAGGTGAAAGCACTCCAAAGAAAATCTGAAAGAAGTCAAACCAATGCCTGGAACCTCCTGATTTCCTGCATCTCTCATGATTTACAGTAAGGAATCCAAATCTCAGGATAGAGCAAGCCTACAGATACTGACAGAGCCCGTGAGTGCACCCGGCATCCCTGACACGTGGTGCATTATACTTCCCACTACCCCATAAAGAGAGGGATGAAGGAATAGAAAAGTCCCTGGATTAAAAGAAATCTCCCCAGGAAAGTGTGGATGTCCCCAGCTGGTGTGATAAAGGGTTTC
>NW_006374672.1:0-1087 GCF_000327345.1 Myotis davidii | reverse complement strand
CAGCATTAGGAAGGTTGAGAACCAGTGCTCTAAGGTATATCTTTACAGCTCTGGCTCTGATCTTGTTTACTATGTTACATTCCTGACTGCAAGAGACATATATTTAATCACTTTCTGTCCCATTGAGTAACTTGCACACAGTAGGCACTCAATAGATATTGATGACCCCAGGTGACCCCTGTTCTGATCTCTCAAATGGCTATTATCTGCCATACTTTTTAAATCCCTGGCAACATCCTGCGATGTTGAATGTTTCTAGCCTAACAAAAACCATAATTAGGAAGGTAAATCTGCTGAAGCTGAAACAAATCATTTAATTCATTCCACAAGCCAAATGGAAAATGATTTTGAGATTATCCACCGTATTGGGTTATCTGCTCTACTGCTCTTTACCATTAGCTCAGGCAGTTGGGAATTGCTTGCAATTCACAAAGAAGCAGATTGTGTTTGGTTTGCGTTGGCTGTGTACCCTCCTCTGAAGTGGCTGCAAGTCCCCTCCAATTCAGCTAAGGCAGCCAGTCAGGGTGGCCCATAAGCCAAGTAGGATTCTCCCACGTCGTTGCTTCTGTGGAGCGTGGAGTCCTGTGTGCACGTGTGTACGCACTTCCCTCCACTCGAGTTCCGAATCAACTGAAGGTGGTGCCTGATTGATACTTAGTCATCTGAATTTCTGGATGACATGGTGGCTTCCTGTTAACATTGCATCTTTCTTAGGGGTAAAAGTGACCTGACACCATCTTATCTAGATTCATTTTTCTTTCACAAGAGGTGGATGCTGCCTCTGCTTCCAAGAGGTTTCAGAAAGGCATCCTGAAGCTCCCTTGACCAGGGGAGAAAGCAGGGTGCTGAGCATTTAGCAGTTGAATCTATTCATCTGCTTTAATGGGGTACACACTTCAGAGCTTTTCCTGCTCCTCTTGCTTTTGAAAGTTATGAGTGTAGAGGGAAGAGTAGGGTAGTAACATCATTAGACACTTGGTGAACCTACGCTTAGTCCAACTTGCTTTATTCAAGGACAACATTGCCTATGAAAGGTATAGTTTTTAGGTGCGTAGGCGGTTCTCAACCTGTGGGTCGCGAACAATGA
>NW_006374671.1:0-1087 GCF_000327345.1 Myotis davidii | reverse complement strand
GGGGAAATGTGACCAACAAGCAGTTTTATTTACACATATAATCTTCATACTTAATGGTTGACAATTCAGTCTCTAATGGAAAAAAAGGATGTGAATGTATTGGTAATAGGTAATAGGAATTTTAAAGGTTTAAAATAAATATGCAAAATTTTGCTATGCCAGAATATATAAAGCATAATAGAAGATGGTATTTGGTGTGCTTATTTTGTCTTCTGATAGTTTATTAGATGAAGTTTCTAAAGTTTTGCTTCTACTGGAGTCTGGTGAAGTGAACATCATCAGAATCCCACCATGGTACCATAGCACTAAGATGTCTGCCTGATTTTCTAATCAGTCACATTTTTCCTTGAAAGAAAGAATTGTCCCAATTCCTTTTCCATTCCAAAACTTACTGTTGTGGAGTTTAATTAAAATATGAATTTCTACCTTGTTAATATAATTCTGAAGTAGTATTTTAGAAAAAATTATTTGTTTCAGGATTCTAAGAAATTCATGAGTTAATACCATATTTAAAAAAGATTGGTAACTTTTGAATGTGTGTAATATTTTGGAACTTGATTCAAACCCAAATGTCCCTGCAAAGAGGCCTGTCCTAAATATTTTTCTGTTTTATTATATAGAAATTATTTTGCTGAACTCACAAATAGAATTTGATTTATGAAGAATTTGTCATATGGTGCTTTTGTTTCCTATTATCTTTTGTTTTGTTCTTAAGGAATGCACTTTAAAATTAATTCTTTGTCATACCTTGTCATGAATTCAACATTTGTGACACATTGAGGTTTTGTGCTAAACGTATTTGCCTTTTACCCTTTATTACAAAGATTTACAGAAAAGACAAAAGAGTATTAGCACCTTAAAATTTTCTAAATTAATCAATCTTATACTTTGGGTACATTTTTATGAAAAGTCAATTATTTATTTACTTATTTAATTAAATCATTGTTTTTGAAAGTATTACATATGACCCTCTTTTCACCCCTTGACCTGTTCCAGCTGGCTTCCACCCCCTAAATCAGGCCTTCACCATCCTTGTCTGGATCCAGGGATTATTCATATACACATACAAGTTCTTTGGTTGATCTCT
>NW_006374670.1:0-1087 GCF_000327345.1 Myotis davidii | reverse complement strand
CCGAGGTTCAGCCAAGCCAGGAGCTGGGAGCTGGGCTTCTGCATGACCACTCTCTGCCCAGGAGTCCAGAGAGAAGTTAGAATTTGAGAGCATTGCAAATGCAGTACATGCACCCACGTGCAAACACACCCAGGCAGGCATACACACATGTATTTTAATAGAAATCTTTATTTTGCACACCCTGTCTCTAAACCCTTTTCTTAATCTGAAAAAATGTAGCCTGAGTATTAGAAATGATAACAATCTCTCCCACATATAAAAGTACAAACAACTGAAAGTGGTTTTTCATGCCTTTGCCTTGTTTATTATACTATATTATTAATTCATTTTAAGTGCACCTACATCTACCCACTCCTGGAAGTTTCAGGAGTGCTTATCAGCTTAATATTGCACTTTTGCAATGCCACTTATTTAACATGATTGCTAAGATATTCTTTCTGTGCTTTGAGAAGCAGATAAGATTATGTACTTAACACTTGATTGCTTTCAGATGTATGCCTACTCCAGGGAAGCAAGAAGACCTGGGTCTCTCTTTTTCCACAGGTGAGGGGGTGGGCTGGGTGAGTCAGCTGCTGCCTCTCTAAGGGCTGAGAAAAAGCTGGCAATCAGGGGTCTAGGATGCAGCTCCCTACTTTCTTGCCCCCTCATCCTGTGCATATAAGGGCATAGCACCATTTAGAGAAGCCAAGTTGACAACCCCCAGCCAGAGGGGCTGAACCAATGTTTGTAGAAAGCCACATGGTGTGGGGTATCATGAGCTCACTCCACTCCCTTTCTCAGAAACTATCCCCACTGGGCTGGGATATGAAGCAGGCCTGTGGCCCCTGTGTGTGGAACCAGACAGTTTTACAGACTGTGTTTAGATGTGCTGGAAAAGCCCTAAGCAAGTCCCTGCTGCCCTAGACCCTTTGGGATGATGGCCATGCCCAGTTTTTGCCCCTGGACTTTGAAGGAATATGACAGCCCTGAGGCTTAAACTTCCATGGCTGAAGTGTAGGTTCTTAGTTCTAACAACTTTCCAGATGAGGAACCACTGGAATAGTGTTTTTTTCTCCCAAGTAGAAACCATCCTCTGAGTGCTTCATGA
>NW_006374669.1:0-1086 GCF_000327345.1 Myotis davidii | reverse complement strand
TGGCTGGTAGACTGAGTGAGAGGGATATTTTCCTTGCAGATCTTTTCATACCTTTCCAGTTGGTACCATATGGAATTATTATCTAGTAAATAAACATTGAAAAAAAGCTTAAAAGAAGGAAATGTATTCTTTCTGCATATCTATCTGTGGACTAAACTTTATAGAATGTATTCATTTTCTTTATTTACCTCAACATCATGCGAAGTAGTTATTGTTGCCCCTGCCTGACAAAAAGGACACTGAGGCCCAGGCAGGGGCAGTGACTTGCCCGAGGTCACATGGTGAATTACTGCCAGATCTGAGACTCCAATCCAGGCCTCCTGACCTTCTGCTGAGGGAGCCTCCACTCACCAGGTGCCTCTTCCTTCATCAGGCGAAGCCATGTTGAGGTGTGGATAGAGGGGCAGTGACACCATAGCACTCATGTCATGTGATCTGGGTTCAAATCCCGGTCTGTCACTTGTCTGTTGTGTGACTTTAGGTAAATCATTAAACCTCTGGGAACTCAATTCTGTGGCAGCAGGGCTCAAAGATGAATCCCAATGATTTCGTCTCCTAGAATTCACTCCCTTGTATCGTCCCTTCTGCAGTGAATAGGGCTGACCTGTGTGACCAATAAAATGTTGCAGAAGCGACAGTGTGTGTGACTTCCAAGGTTGGATCATAAAAAGACAGAGTGACAATAGAATATGATTCCACCTTGAAAACGAAGAGGATCTGACACAGACTACCACATGGTGAACTTAGAGGACATTATGCTGAGTGAAATAAGTTAGTCACAAGAAGACTGTAGGACTCCACTTACATGAGGTAGCTCAAATAGTCAAATTTATAGAGACAGAGGGTAGAATGGTGGTTGCCAAAGGACATGGGGAGAGGGGAGTGAGGAGTTTTTGTTCAATGGGTACAGAATTTCTGTTTTGCAAGTTGAAATTCCTGGAGATGACTGGTGGTAATGGCTGCACAACAATATGAGTCTACGTAATATCTGAACTGTACACTTACATGGCTAGAGATGGTAATGTTTGGGTTATGTGTGCTTCCCATAATAAAAAAAAATTGGGGGATAAAGACATTGCAGCTTCT
>NW_006374668.1:0-1087 GCF_000327345.1 Myotis davidii | reverse complement strand
CTGTAAAGAATCAATAAAATATATTTTTAAAAACGTTCTTATTCTGATAGAGCAATATTTTTAGAAAGCATTAAAATATTAATAATGTTAAATCATCAGAGGAAATGCCTTAGTAATATTTCAGAAACTAGATTTTTCTATTCATTTTCTTTTTAAAATTGTGACTGTGATTTACCTACTGCATAATTGAAGCAGGGTTACTGTTAGATAGTACAAACATATTTCACTGCTAGTCTTAGGACATAGTTTGCTGAACCAATTTTGTGATTCTGTGGACCGTTTAATAAAAAGGTAGTATCATGGCTAAGAGCACATTACTTCTCAATGCTTCTTTCCTATCAATTGTCTTTTTAGTGTTTATCAGGAATGAGGGTTAACTTTGAAAGTTGAAAATCTTTATGTTCTCGTTTAAAAATGACTTTAGCTGTCTTGGTGAAGTTTAAATGTTTTTTGTTTATTGGGGAGATTTAGAAAAGGTTCATTTCTTTTTCAAAGGTGTAGTATGAAAATAACTTACTATAAATCACGTATTAAACTATTTCTAAATGAACATTATTTTACCAATAACTGCAAACTAATATTTTCCATCCTATTTTTAAAAATATCTTGAACACAAACAATACTTAGGAAATAGAAATATAGAAGAGGACTCATGGTAAAATCATTCAAAGGAGGTTATGTTCAGTGTCTAAAAGAGAGAGAGAGAATTCTCTAACTATTTGGTTTTTATTATATAAACGCTAGGAGATGCCTTCTCTTCTGATGCTCCCCTTTCCTGCCACCAGGTGGCAGACTTTTACTGCAAATCTAAATTCCTGCCTGGCCGTGTAGATATAGGTATTTTATTTGTAAATGCTCACTGTCCCGAAATCATTTCTCTTTTCCAATTCCAGCACACGACTTAAAAACTTGCCTTTGAATTGAATTCGTAGACATTGATTTAGTCCGTTTCAGACCCACACTCACAGTTTCTATGTAAGTACTCCTCTTCCGGTTCCCTCTTGTGAGATTTGTATTTATTTTGAGATGTCTGTTTTTGTTCATACATGCACATCAATAATAGAGCTCTTCGTTTGGAAAGAAGTGA
>NW_006374667.1:0-1087 GCF_000327345.1 Myotis davidii | reverse complement strand
GCCTCTGGCTTGATTCATGAGCCTATAAAACCCACAAGTCCTGATAGAGATAGACACGTTCTCGAATCCCCAGTGATTCCTCCTTGGCTCTTCCCCTCTCACAACATCAACGTCCCTTGGGTCGTCATCACATCCCAGCAGTTTGTGCAAGAAAAGTAAGGTCGCAGTGGCAACAAAAAAGCCCCTCTTATAGAGCACATTTCTTTAAAATACCTTAATATTCTTTTGGATGCTTCTTGGGGGCTAAATTTCTCATAGCAGCCTCCAGTCCACAGGCAAAGATTCACGTACTTGCGGTTCCGTTTTCTTGCACAGATTTTGAAGTGATCTGCACCACCAAGTAGTACCCTAGACTTTTTCATGGCAGAGGTCTGCTAGAGACAACCCACTGCATCTGTTTAATTCAACCCTGACTTAGTCAGCTCAGGCTGCCATAGCAACATATTAGCAGCTTAAACAACAGAAATGCATATTCTCACCATTTGGAGGTTGAGTGGGTTGGTTTCTCGTGAAATTCCTCAGCTTGCACACTTCTCACTTTGTCCTGAGAGGGACTTGTCTCTGTGCGTGTACATAGAGACACAGAGCATTCTGGTATCTCTTTCCGTCCTTACAAGGACGCTAGTTCTATTGGGTTAGAACTCCACTCATATGACCTAATTTAACCTTAATTAGCTCTTTAAATGCCCTGTCTCTAAATATAGTCCCATTAGAGTTAGCCTTCAACATACAAATGTTGTGGGGACACATTAAGTCCTTAACAAACCCATACTTATTGAGAACCTAATGTGAGAAAGATATGGTGCTAGACAAGAAGAATAGAAATGAATAAGGCATCCCTCAGCTCAAAAAGTACCTTAATGTGGGGAGATCACTGTGTTTACAACTATCTAGAGCCCGAGGTCAGCTGTGAAAAGGGTGACCATCAGAATCTAACAGAGCAATAAGAGGCTATCAAAGAAAGAGAACCACTAGTTGAGTTCAAACGAAGGGTGTGATATGGTGATGTGTCCTTTGAAATGACCAGGTAACAGTAAGGAGGCTGGATGGACTTATGAGACTGGAAGCAAGGAGGAAAGCCAGCAGT
>NW_006374666.1:0-1086 GCF_000327345.1 Myotis davidii | reverse complement strand
ATCTGGACCTTTAACAGCTTTCCTGTGCATGATCAAGAGGGAAAAACGATGAGAAGCTCCGAGGGAACCCACAAGAATACCAGCGTAACTCCAGGTCGATAACAGTTTGTTAAACAGACGGAGAGTGAGTCAGTGTGATATGCTGCTGAGGGCGTGGGCTGGGGTGGAAGTGGCTGCGTTGGCATCGTGGCTCTGTGCCCGGCCAGCTGCGACCTCGGCAAGTCCGTCTCTGCATCCGCGTGTCTCCGTCTGTAAACGAGGGCGAGGAGACTGCTCCCCTCCCACACTTGCTGAGGAGATAAAAGTGGAAATGACTCTAAGTCAAGAAGAACCATGCACATAAGAAGCGCTAATATTGATTCCCGATTATCACTACATCGAGGGTAAAACATGTTGGATGATGCATTCGTACGACCTATCGTTTTGTTTGTTTCAAAGGGACCAGCAATGGAAGGTGAAGGGAGGAGTACAAAGTTAGAGGCTGAAATGAGGCTTTAATTTATCAGTGGATTTTAACTATCAGTGAAATCTCAATTGCCATGAATCCCTAAAAATGGATGCTTGCCCTCTGGGGAGTAAGCCTGTGTCTATGTTTAATTTCTCCCCTCGGTTCCCTCTCTCGGTAGAAGGTAATGAAAGATTTAGATGTAGAAAGCGAGATGCATTCGGAATGAGACAGAGGCTATAAATAGACATGTCAATGAAATAGGTTAGTGAGGGATCTAGCTCTCAGAGTCGGAATCAAAGGCACACATTCTTGTCACCTCTGTGCACTGACACAGGCATGCTTGTGAGGGTCTCTAGACAGCTGTGTGTATGTTTTCCTACATAGGTGAACGTGGGTGCATGCATGGACCTGTCCTAGCATATTACTGAGGACAGAATTCTGAGGCATAAAGGGTGTATTTCTGGATAGTAAAGCGATCCCTGTGGACCAGATCAGTATCCTCCCCCCGACAGTCATTACTGGAGATACCAGAATAAGACATGAGCCCCAGCCCTGGCAGACGGCTCAGGTGTTTGGAGGGTCATCTGTGCACCAAAAGGTTGCAGGTTCCAATCCCAGTCAGGGCACATACCTAGGTT
>NW_006374665.1:0-1087 GCF_000327345.1 Myotis davidii | reverse complement strand
ACTGAATGGGAAGGTCAGGCCGTTCTTCTCCAGGAGCTGCATGGTGTCGTCCCCGCACAGGCTCGTGAGCTCCATGAAGGGCGGCGAGCAGATCCTGTCATCTGCGGACAGAGGAAAGGCCGTCAGCACGCTCCCGGACAGACACACCTCCCTGGGGCTACCTCCACACCCTGCTGCCCCGATCTGACGCCCCAAACTCCAGTCATGTGCACGCGCACACACACACACACACACAGCAGCATACTTTTACGTTACACCTCCTAACATTCCTGTAATCACAAAGCCAACACATAACTGTATAACCTGAAGACCAAAGAAGAGTAAAAACCACACACCTTCCCCACCTCCTCAGCCTTAACCTGGGTGCATGGACGTTAACACTCAGAGCTTTACAACAGGACAGTCGCGTGACCTGATTTTCACTCCAGACACAGGAACGTTTTTCGGGCTCATTAGAGACTTTCCCCACCACATGCGGCATCAGCTTAACAGTGATCGCAGGATCGAGGCTGCGCACTGAGCTCTCAGCGCATGTCTCCCGCTGTAAGCTGTGCATCCCCTCAAGTCTGCAAAGTAACCCGGGGAGGACAGCAGGGCCGGGAGGTTAAAAGGCGTGCCTGCGGCTGCACAGCCTCACCACCTAACCAAAGGTGGAAGCCAAAACAGCTCCGACCCATGCAGTGAGTCTCGCCTGTTCGCCTGGCTTCCTCACTCCCTTCAAGCACCCCACTCCCCTCTCCAGCCCCCGCCCAGCCCTGCCCCGGTCCCAGGCCTTCCTTCTCACCTGGACACCTGGGCTCGTCTTGGGGGAAGCCAGTCCTGAGCAGGGCAGGGGCTGAGAGGAAGCCATGACCCTCGGCCTGGCCCCTCCCCAGACTGCGGACTGCACACTGATGTTTACTGCTGGAGCCACTTTCTGGCTACTTGCAGCCAAAATCACCCTGACGTGTCCGTGAAATCACAATTAGAAACGACTACTGTTCCTATTTTGGTTTCAACAACCGTTCGCAACAAGAGAATGTGTTGGGACTCAACTAACCCTTAGGAGCTAGAGACACAGTGATGAACACAGGTGCCCGCCCGCGTG
>NW_006374664.1:0-1086 GCF_000327345.1 Myotis davidii | reverse complement strand
ATTGGCTTCATGAATTGGTTATCTAGGGACAAAATGAAGACAAAAATGATATTATGACTAGACTTTCCAGTTAGTGAACATACAGTAATCAAATTATTCCAGCCAATCATATAGTATTTTCTTACATGCACACGGAGTATTCCACAATAGAATAGCCAGATTCCCCATCCCCATGGAAACAGGCAGCCTAGGCTCAATTTATTTATTATGACTCTGAGTTGATTTTTATTAACAACATTGTAATTATAAAGCAAATCATGAATTATTAGAATATCATGCCTGATTTGATTCAGTAAGACTTTTAAAATAATTTATAATTGGAAAGTCAAATTATGTTTCCATCAGTTAAAAATAAGCATCTCTATTTCCTAATTTATATATTCTAAATATTTACAATTCTACCTTTAGATTCCTGTGTTAGTAAAAATAGGCTAATTGTTACAATAAACATATTCAAAAATGTATAATATCTCAAGCACAAAATATATTTTTTTTCTTGCTCAAACTCAAAGTGGTGACACAAGGATTCAGGGTCTTTCCTGCTTGTGGCTACACAACCTATAATGTGCGGCTTCCAGAGTCACAGGGCTTTTCTGCAATGTGATGAGGAGGAGATAAGGCCTGAGTGATACACATAGCTATTGCGTCTATAAAATTTGTCAAAACTGGCATAGTTTAGAGAGTAAAAGTGCCAGTAACCAGACTTGACAAGTGTAACCCATGCCTGTCCTAAACACACTAAGATGATGATAATCCTATGTGTGAAAGGGTTATGGACCAGGCCTGCGAGTAGTATACTTCACTCCTCCTCACATCCCAATGTATCACATGACCACCGCCAACTGCAAGGTAGACTGGAGTGTCGGTTTGATCAAAGCTTTTCAGCCAGCCTGTCTTCTCTGCTCTTGTTTTTACCACACTTAAGTGTTGTAGCAAATATTTTACCTAAAAAACATTCATTCATTCTATAATATTGATACAAAGTCTCTGTTCTCATGGAGTTTATATTCTAGTGTGGGAAATAGCTATACACAAATAAACCAATGTATAAAGAGACTTCTGCCTTCCAGAAAGATTTGACTCAGC
>NW_006374663.1:0-1086 GCF_000327345.1 Myotis davidii | reverse complement strand
ATACTAATTCTCATAAGAGAGAGACCTGTACAGAGGAGTCAATTCATGTTTTAAAATGAGGATTCTAACAGTACTCAGGGATATTGTGGCAAAAGAGGCCAGGGAGAATCTAAATGGACCAGTCAGCTAGCCCTCTATCAAGAAAGGTTATGAAGGGACAAAAATTTGGAAAGCAAGATATAAATAGTAACTCATAGAAATGCAAGTCAAATAGGCAAGAACGTCATGAGAAGGAGACTGAAATTCACTAGTGGTCAGAGAAATGCAAATTAAAAGAATAATAAGATATTTTATACCCATCAGGCTGGCAACAATAATGTCAAAAAGAGCTATAATACTGGTTGTGATCTGAACAACAGGGGATCTTCCCTAATGCCATTGGAAATGTAGTACTATGATCTTTTTGGAAAGCAATCTGACCACCTCCTGTTACAATTATAATTACACGTTTTTTGACCAAGCAACCCTGCTTTGGGATATGCCATGGGAACAAATGTACCTAAGAATATTTATTGCATTTTAATGATGAAAACCTGGAAACAAAGTAAGTCTATCAGTAAGAAAATGACTGAAAACATATTACATAGGAACCACAGATGTGCAGCATTGAAAACAATGCCTTGGGATAATACCAACTAATTTGGTGATATTTCCAGTTATTCGTGAGGAAGAAATGCACATTCAATGAAGTGTGTATAGTATTATTCCTTTTTTGTTGTTGTGAAACACATGATGACACAGATCCTACATATGTGTTTATGTGCATGTGACACTATGTTTACACTGCATGGAGAAAACTATGGAAGGAATCAAATTTGTTGTTAAAATGCACTAAAAACCTTATTTGATATAATCACATTAATGAATTTATACAAAAGTATATGTGTAACCATATAAGTGAAATACAGTATTCTATGAGAGACAGGGAGGTGAGGAGTAGTACAGCTGCAGATGTCTAGTGAAAAGAAGCAAATTAAACAACATGCAACAGACTGATATATTTCAGAAGAGGAGCAGGGGAGATGAGAAGAGATTAAACAAAGAATTTATATGTTAACTAGAGGCCCAGTGCACGAATTTGTGCAT
>NW_006374662.1:0-1086 GCF_000327345.1 Myotis davidii | reverse complement strand
AGTGGGCCTCCTCTGGAAAGTCATGGGAAAGGGGCAAAGGCTGCTACACAAGGATAACCAGGGACTCCACAAGTCTCTCTGCTGCGGCTCATAAATGTGTTCCCCATCAGCAAACCACAGGAGAGCTCCAGAGAGCAGCCTGCTTGAGCCTGGATGCTGAGGAGCGACGGTGGGGCCAGTGCTGCTGCTGTATTTTGGCTGCTGCTGCTCGTGCTGCTGCTGCTGCTGCTGCTGCCACTGAGCAGATACCGCAGCGCAGCGAGGGGTCTGACCGCGCTGAGTGCTCTGGGAGCCTGGGTCTGCCTGGGAAGGAGATGTGAAGAGAGTGAGAGCTGGGAGGTGGGCAGGGCTCACTGAGGAGCTGCTGCAAGCCAAAACCAGGAATCTAAGCAGCAAAAGGAGAGAAGGGGTGAGTTTGAGCCAAGATATCAGGCCAAGTGGAACTGGAGGAAATGTCATCATTGGTAAAGGAGGACTTGGAGAAGAAACTGTTTAAGCCACTCTCGCAGAATCTGTACGAGTTTATCCAAATAGAGCTCTCGGTCCAGGACAGGTACTACCTCTGTGTGTCAGGTAAAATGTTCTTTCTGTTATCATTTTTAGACGTAACTAACCCCAAGATGCTTGGGTGATCGGGGAACATATTTTGTATTTATTTTCCTCTAGAATAACAGCACGTGCATCTTTTTGTGATAGAACTTAACTATGCTCAGTTTAAAAATTTGGGTTCTACAGAATTTTGTAAGTGCTAAAATGGAAGATAGAAAAGAATACTGTATTAAGAATATGTTGGCCAATTGTTCAGAAATGAAAGTGGGTTTGTATTTTTCCTGATTTTATTATTTTGTTTCCAATCTTTTATGTAATTCACTTGCACGGCATGCAGTTTTACTGTGGACGAGCTCATTTTTAAAAATGCAAAGGAGAGCTCTCTGTATATTTCAAATATGTTAGAGAATTGTGTTATACAACTCCATTTCCATCGAGTCTGGACAACTAGGGCTCTCTCTTTGCATGCTAGGAAAGAAAAAAAAAGATCTTGGGTTTTCTCCTGAGGGCTTGTTTTTAATAGAGAATTATCTCTAA
>NW_006374661.1:0-1086 GCF_000327345.1 Myotis davidii | reverse complement strand
CTTTTATTATATAGGATGACTATATAACCACATAATTCTTCCTGGTGATTTTGTATCTCCACAGAGATGTGGCTAGTGGATTTCTCTCAGTAAATATAAACAGATAGCTACATAGATAAGTACCAACTTTTCACCTGTTCCTTCTGCCCCCATTCACACAAATTGCTGTCTGTGCCAGCAATTTTGTGAGGCTCAAGGTGTGGGTTAAAGGAGGCACCATGCCTGAGTGTAAGAAACGTGTGGTATAGAGGTTGCAGGTTGCCGTGTCTTCTATGCATGTTGGCTGGGGGCAGGCAAATCTTAGCCTCAGGGACACTGTTCTCTGTGTGGCTGCACGTTAGCCTCCCCTGCCCATAGGTATTAATAGGGGATTTTGCCACCGAATTTTTTCTTACCCACAGATCATTTGTTTTACCGTTTCCTTTTAGTCAAAGCTATGAATCTATACACTGCCTCCAGTTAACCAATTACTTGACTAGCAAAGAGGAATCTCATTGAAAAGACTTTTCATAGGAGTAAACCTGTCTAATAGGTGGAAAGGCAGGTGAAATGATGTGGAATACCCGACATCCAAAGTTTGTAGACACGGCTAAAGACTCCCCTCTGTCACCAAATGGGAGTGAATCCATAGTGTGCTGTTTCTCATCTGAAATGCAAAAGATACCTCTTGGCTCAGAAACGCTCTGATAAGAATACTAGTGTTAAGAGTCACTTATGACGGCAGAAATGCAACTAGAACATAGGTTTTCTCCCTTGTACATGACAAATTTCAAATCAGATCCAGGTAGAGGAACAGAGTCCTGGAAGGAGAGCCGTCCAGCATCTCATCCATGCAGATGCTATCTGTGGGGTTTCCTGGGTTCAAGAGGAGTTTGTCAGGATTTGCATAGATAAAGGTTCCACTTGCTTCATGTTTCTTTCTATAGGTAAGAGCCTCTAATACATGCGTTTGAATTTAGTTGATATTCTTTACTCTCTAGAAATGTTCATTGTTTATTACATAGTTTAGGAAAGAAATACCTTAGAGAAATACTTCAGAGAATGAACTGTTACTTTCCGTATTGGCTGGTAGTCAGGAAAAAAAAA
>NW_006374660.1:0-1086 GCF_000327345.1 Myotis davidii | reverse complement strand
AAAAAATGTAATTAAGCTTTTAATTGTCAAAATTTGATGATACTATTTTATCAAAGCTATCTTAAGTGCCAAGGAAATTCAATGACAGCAAACTTAGGAAGAGCTTTGCTTAGTTGGCAGGTTTTAAATAATCTCAGTGGAGAGAGGAATTTGCTTGGGTAATATAAAACAATAGCCAATAAAAACATCCATCACATTTTATTGAATTGTATTCAAATATAAGTGTTTCTGGAGATCTGGGATTTCAGAGTATCTATAAAAATTCCACTTGGCCTCAGTTCATTTCTTGCTCTCAGTTTCATATTGGAAATGGGATGCATTACTTCTCAAAATGATACACTAGACTGGGGACTGTCAAGTGATGTTCCTCCATGCCACATTTGTTCCTCAATCTATTTCCATAATCAAAGTTTTATTGGAATGCACACAACTACACTCAGTTGTTTACATATTGTCTATGGCCGCTTCACATTGTAACAGCAAACGACATAGTTGTAACAGAGACTATAGGGATAGCAGAGCCAAAAAACATTTACTATCTGGACCTTTACAGGAAAAAAAAAAGTTTGCTAGTCCTGTAGTAAACAGATTTAAATACACATATGAGTGCTCATTTCAGCTTGATGCTTCATACTTTCTCTGCAGGGAAAATTAATTTTCCCCATAAGATTTTACTATGCATATTGATTAGAAACACTATTGTTTCATGTGTGCTAGTCTTTTCCTTTTCATTTAGAGGATAAACTCCCAGAGGGTGATTAGCATTGTAGAAATATCCTTATAGAAAATATAAAAGATTGCAAACAGAAAGTAGGAAATGTGACTATAAAAATATTAAATGGGACGACAGATCCATCTTTTATATGATCACATTATTTTGTGAATCTCTTAACTAATTTGGTAAAGCAATTTATTGAGGTAAAAAATAGCACATTGACTTAATAGTTCAAATGACTTGGAAAAAGGTATAAAATTATGGGTATCACAAAGCATTAAAGCAAGGTTTTTGTGAGCATCATCTAGTTATTTCCCATTAGCATTATTAAACATAACCCTGTTTATTGATGTTTGAGTTCATTTAGCCCT
>NW_006374659.1:0-1086 GCF_000327345.1 Myotis davidii | reverse complement strand
CCACCATTCATTGAGGAGTATATCCCGTTAATTATAGTTCCTAAATAATTCTTGAATCTGTCTTTTTTTTCCCATCAGAGTCCATCTCTACTGTTAATTTAATCACCTCCTATTTTGAGTAGGGCCTTACAGAAATTGTTTTCCTGTCTGTAACATTGCCCTCTAGTTAATCTTCGATGTTGTAACCATGAAGGATTTTTATATTACTATGATCAAGGTACTCTCCAGTCTAGTGGTTTCCCACAGCTTAAATGGCAATCTATAAATCCTATCAACAGGCACATAAGATCCTTTATTGGGTCTTCTCTGCTTTTCAAAATTATGTCCAATGACTATCCATTCCACTCTCCTTCCCAGGTAGTACCTTCTATTTATAATTGTCAACAATAGCCATACTATTTCATTCTTCCCTGACTTTGCTATTATTCCCTCATCTTGGACTATTTCCCTTCTTAGTAACATACACTCATCTTTCAAAACGTTATGTGATTTATGCCTTCATTGACATCCAATGATCATTCTATTTTGCTTAAGGATTTCAACCTGAGCAACAAGCTGACTAGTTTTAAATGCAACTCAATAAATATTTATGAAGTGAATCAACAAAAGAATGGATGATGAAATTTAGTCTCCCATATTACCCTCAGGCACCATATTATAGCTCTATGTGGAAGGCAGCCTCTAAGGTGGCTCCAATGACCCCTTTTCCTGGTATACATGAATAGAATATGGAATTAAATGATGGAATGTCACCTCTGAAATGATGTTATAAAATGACTCTGACTTTGGCCTTCTTTGCTGTCTTTTGTTCACTTTTGGATCATTTGACCTTAAGAAAGTCAGTTACCATGTCCTGAGGCAGCCTATAGAGAAGCAGATCACATGACAAGCCCTGCCTGTGGTCATAGGCATACAAGTTGAGCTTTTGGATGAGTCCATAGGACTGGCTGATGTTGTTCTGCAACTTCATGAGAGACCTTGAACCAGAAGCATCCAGCTAAACTGCAACCACATTCCTGATACACAGAAACAGGGAGATAGTAAATGTTTGTTGTTTTAAGATGCTAGTTTTTGGGATAACTCATT
>NW_006374658.1:0-1085 GCF_000327345.1 Myotis davidii | reverse complement strand
GATGGCTGGCTGTGGTGAAATTGATCACTCAGTAAACATGCTTCCTACAAACAGGAAAGCGAATGAGTCCTGTGCTAATACTGCACCTTCTCTAACTGTCCCTGAATGTGCCATTTGTCTGCAAACATGTGTTCACCCAGTCAGTCTGCCTTGTAAGCATGTTTTCTGCTATCTGTGTGTAAAGGGAGCTTCATGGCTTGGAAAGCGATGTGCCCTCTGTCGACAAGAAATTCCCGAGGATTTCCTTGACAAGCCAACCTTATTGTCACCAGAAGAACTCAAGGCAGCAAGTAGAGGAAATGGTGAATACGCGTGGTATTATGAAGGAAGAAACGGGTGGTGGCAGTATGATGAACGCACGAGTAGGGAGCTGGAAGATGCTTTTTCCAAAGGTAAAAAGAGCACTGAAATGTTAATTGCCGGGTTTCTGTATGTTGCTGATCTTGAAAATATGGTTCAATATAGGCGAAATGAACATGGACGTCGCAGGAAGATGAAGCGGGACATAATAGATATACCAAAGAAGGGAGTGGCCGGACTTAGGCTGGACTGTGATGCTAATACCGTAAACCTAGCAAGAGAGAGCTCTGCCGATGGAGCGGACAGTGTATCGGCACAGAGTGGAGCTTCGGTTCAGCCTCTAGTGTCGTCGTCTGTGAGGCCCCTGACGTCAGTAGATGGTCAGTTAACGAGCCCTGTGACACCATCCCCTGATGCAAGCACTTCTCTGGAAGACTCTTTTGCTCATTTACAACTCGGTGGAGACAGCCTGGCTGAAAGGAGTCATAGGGGGGAAGGAGAAGAAGATCGTGAATTACCATCCTCAGGCAGGGTACCGGCACCAGACACCTCCATTGAAGAAACTGAATCAGATGCCAGTAGTGATAGTGAGGATGTGTCAGCGCTTGTTGCACAACACTCCTTGACCCAACAGAGACTTTTGGTCCCTAATGCAAACCAGACAGTATCTGATCGATCAGATCGATCAATAACTGATGGATCACTAGCAGGGGGTGGAACAGTGAGTGCCAGTGTCAGATCTAGAAGGCCTGATGGACAGTGCACAGTAACTGAAGTTTAAATAA
>NW_006374657.1:0-1086 GCF_000327345.1 Myotis davidii | reverse complement strand
TGTGTGTGTGTGTGTGTGTGTGTGTCATCTATATTTTCTGTCCCTATTCCCTGTTAGTGACCATTTAGGTTTATTCTAAGGCTTACTTATTGTGAATGATGCTCCAGAGAGCATGGGGAAGCAGGCACTCTTTCAATAGCCTTGCCTTCACTTCCCACAGAGAAATACCCAGAAGTGGGATTGCTGAATCATGTTGTTCTACCTTTTAACGTG
Source organism: Myotis davidii (assembly GCF_000327345.1). Lineage (NCBI taxonomy): Eukaryota > Metazoa > Chordata > Mammalia > Chiroptera > Vespertilionidae > Myotis > Myotis davidii. Next base: position 873 of record NW_006374657.1, on the reverse strand, counting down.
CCTGAGGAACCTCCACACTCTTTTCCATAGTGACTAATACATATTCTCATGAACATTACACAAGGGTTCCCTTTCCTCCACAGTCTTGACAATATTTAATGTCATTTGTCTTTTCTAACAGGTGCAAGGTAGTATTTCATTGTGTTTTCCATTTGCATTTTCCTGAGATTAGTGATGTTGGGCACTTTTTTGTGTATTTTTTGGATGTTTGTATGTCTTCTTGGAAAAATGTCTATTCAAGTACTTTACCCATTGTTTCCAATTATTTGCTATTTTGCTATTGAGTTATATGAGTTTCTTAAATGTTTTGGGTATTAACCCCTTATCAGGTATAAGTGGGGGTATATCTAATATGGGATTATATCAGCTAAAATATATAAATATTTTTCATAAGTCATAGGTTGCCTTATCATTTTGTTGATTATTTATTTTGCACTGCTTATTAGTTTGATGCAGTCCTACTTATTTTAGCTTTTGCGGCTATGCCTTTGCTGTGAAGGAGATTTTGCCCTATGTTTTCTTATAGGAATTTTATGGTTTCAGTTATTATTTTTAAGTCCCTAATCCATTTTGAGTTAAGTTTTGTGAATAGTGTAAGATATAGGACTTTTGCATTTAATTCATTCTTTTGCATATGAATAGTCAATTTTCCCAATATGACTTGTTACAAAGCTAACTTTTCCCCATGGAGTATTCTTGATTCCTTTGTCAAATATTAGTTGCCTAGCAATGCATGGATTTATTTCTAGGTTCTTAATTCTGTTTCATTGGTCAATGTGTCTGTTTTTTATGCCAGTACCATGTGTTTATTTTAATTGTAGCTTTTTAATATACTAGTAGTTTAAAATTAGGAAGTGTGATGCCTCCAATTTT
>NW_006374656.1:0-1086 GCF_000327345.1 Myotis davidii | reverse complement strand
TGAACCTCAGTTTCCTTGTCAGTGAAATGGACATTGGAGAAAGGAAGGGTGGTCTCCTCAACCTGTGGGTGCCCTGCCAGCTCTGATAACTTGTAGTTAGTGACTTCAACAGATGATCAAGAATAAGATTGAGAAAAGATGAAAGCAATGCCTGGCTAAGGGAAGCCAATCAGAGAAAGCTTGGTGCTGGAAGAAATGCCACCTTTTAGCACCAGCAGTCACAGTAACAGTAATAATAGAATTTTCCAGGGGTAGCAGCTGGCACTGCATTCAGTGTTTTACATGCATTATTGCTAATACTCACTGCAGCATCCTTATGTCTCAATTTGCTAATCTCATTGTAGCTAATGTGAATCTATTCAGTGTCTTTTACACTGTGGCTTTTCCCTGGCTGTTTCCCCAGTTCTTATATTCATCCACACTCACTAAAGCAGCTGTTTCAGCTTCGTAACTTCTGATAGCTCTGCCTCCAGCCCGCTTTCCACACTGCAGCCAAAATGGCTTTACTAAGACAAGGACCTAACCATTTCCCTGCCTTAGAACCAAAGAAGGCTCTCCTTGCATCCAGGATATGGTCCACACCTTTTACCTGGCACTGAACATCGTCCACAGCCTGGTCCAAATCCATCTCATGGTCTTACCCAACACACCATGTTGTATGATGGAAAGGACATAGAATTTAAAATCGGTCATGGGTTCAAATCCTGAGTCTTAAGTAGCTGAGCAACCTTGAGCAAATTAAGTAACTGACCTGAGTTTCAGTTTCTGCATCTTTAAGAAGGGATGGAATGAGAGAATAAGAGACCAATGTTCAACTCTAAGAAATTGGGCACCTGGCCGGGAACACATCACCAAAGCAGAACACATTGTCATGACAAATTGCCAGGAGGCTGGATTTCAGAGTGTTTGCCTGGAAGCCTGAATTAGCCTGTGCCTTGAGTGGAAATATTCTAAGAGAATAAAGAGAAAAGGTTCATGCTGCCCTAACTCAGGTAGGGTGGCACCTGGCTGGTCTCACCAATGCAATACATTGAATTATAGAATTTTTCTCCTTCTCTACTGCAAGTTCCCTAAGAGAAAAAAAAA
>NW_006374655.1:0-1086 GCF_000327345.1 Myotis davidii | reverse complement strand
TCCCTCTTTAGAGCAAGGCTGAGGCCTGGTGAGGTGCCGTTAGCTGAACGTGTGTGTGGAACTGGGGCTCAGCCACAGTGAAGGCTGCTGGGGAAGAAAAGAAGTCAAAGCCCGAGTCTGTTGCATTCACTGCGCTTCACCTATGGAAGCACAGTGAATGCAACAGATATAATAACTCACTGATTCAGGTGAGCTCTATTGGAGTAACAAGCAGTATTTTCTCGATGGAGGATTTTTTGTTTTCTTTCTGAAATGGTGAACAACTCTTGACAAAGTCCCAAAGAAAACAAAATAAAATTTTACCTTAATTGTTGTGGTGCCTGCATTCATGCAAAATTCAGTATATATTAAAACAGTGAAAAACACCTTGTTTTTAATATGTGAAATAATGTTAGAGTCTAATGCAGATAATTAGGAAAAGATTTTTCACATACTTGAATCTTCAGTGGGACATTAGAAGGTAGTGTTGGGTACAGTAACAATCTTTCTTATTCAGGTCTGTCAGCATTGCAAGATATCCAATATTTATGTCTTCCAAAAATTCATAATGCTTCCTAATTATTGTGACCAGAAATACTTCTCAACTTCCAAAATGCCTTCTTGTTGGTACCATGATTTTGAGAATCATTTTCATTGGCTTTGTAACTTTTAAGCCACACCATATGCAAATCGTTCTAAAATGAAAATCTGCTCATGGAATATTCTTGCTTAAAGTATCTGATATTTTCCCATGCCTTCTGGAATAAAGTTCAACAACTTAGCTTACCATGCAGAAATCATCATGGTCTGGTCCCTTGCATTCCTCTAGTTTTATCACCCATGGCTCAGGCATACTGGAGTGCTTAAGCACCATGCTACTTTATGACTTCACATCTTTAGATGTGCATTTTCCTAGAAGATGATCTTTCTTCCCTTTGTTCATTCAGAGCTCAAGGATCCCATTTTTGGTAAGGCCTCTTAGACAGTCAATTTTTGTTATATTGCCTTTCCTCTGTGCTCTCATGGCAGTAATATAGGCACACATTGTAATGTAATTATTGATTTATTCAACCTCTTAAAGCACTGGTTCTCAACCTTCCTAATGCC
>NW_006374654.1:0-1086 GCF_000327345.1 Myotis davidii | reverse complement strand
TCCTCTCTCTAAAACTCAATAAAAACATATCCCCGGTTGAGGATGAAAACATAATAAAATTAAAGGCATGTTTTTATGAGTATGGTAAGATCACACACTCAGGAGGCAGGGATCTCATGGGGAAGAATGAAGTGGGGGAAACTGGGAGACTAACATCTTCTCTTTATGTATCTATGGATTACTTCCCTTGTTATGGCAAACATGAATTACTTCTGTAATTTAGATGACTGACGAAAAATTTTAAAAGGTGTTATTGATGATTGTTTAGATTTTTTAAAGGAAAAAAACTCAGATACCTAAATTTGGCAGTGCTTACATATAAGGAAAGCATGACTAAAGAAAATAATAATACTGTATTAAGAAATACAACACTATTTTTCATCTGGATCTCAAAGAGCTTTACAAACACTAACCTTTGGATAAGGATCAATATATTGGGTTCAATCATATTATTAAATATCAGCCTTATTTTATATGAAAAGTCTGAGCAAGAGAGGTTTGTGGAAGATTTCAAACTGACTTAGAAACTAAATTGCGCTGCCTCCAGTTTATTTGATTCTACAACCTTGAATAACTCTGTTCCTTTTGTTCTAAGGGAAAAGTTATGATGTGGGTGTTTAAAGCCTCTTAGCAAACATTTAATAGCATTTGTTCTCCAGAACTGTAATCCCACAGCTGGAAAAACTGGGTGGAGAAGCAAAGGAGTTCAAATGGAGGTAAGAATGGCAACTTGAGAGCTCTTGAGGCTAGTTAACTAACCACGAACCAGTCCTTAAGCCATAAATTCTTGCTATTCTTTTTATCATCTGTCACTATATTCAGACAGAACATTTCTAGATTATTGTTAACAGCTATCAGGAAAAAAGTAGAAGAAAAGTTTTGACAATAAAAATGCGAGGAAGGCTTACATACCTGAAGACCTGAGAGAGACTCTTCAAGACTTGGCACTGTCACCAATAACGATCCTTGTTTCCTTACGTTGTGGCTGATACATTCCCAGGCTCTATAACACATTAGAAGCATTATGTCAGGTTTTACCAGACACTGCAAGTTCTTTTAAAATGCCGATGACAAAAGAAAATGCAG
>NW_006374653.1:0-1086 GCF_000327345.1 Myotis davidii | reverse complement strand
GTGTTTTTATTTTGTTTGTTAGTTTATTTTGTTGGACAGATCTTCACAAAAATGCTACTTGCTTTGTATTACGACTGCATTAAATAAATAAATTAATATGTAGAGAATTAGAATCTTTACAATATTGAGTGTTTCTATCATGGAATGCAGTAAATCTTCCTATTTAGTCAAATCTTTTACATTACTTTCCATCAATTACGTTTTGTTCTTTTATTTAAAAAAAACAACAACATAGTGATATACTACTACACATCACCAGAATATCAGAAATTAAAGAATGACAGTAGCAAATGAGGATAAGGAGAAATAGAAACTCTCATATGCTAGTTAAAAATATAAATTGGTATTACCACTTTGGAAAGCTACTTGACATTCTCTACTAAATCTGAACATGTAAATACTGTAAATGTATATAACAGGCCTAGTGCTACAGTACATTTTCAATAAAATGATGTGCAAGATATATGTGAATAATTTTTCTTGAACAAAGTACTTTTAAAAAGCCAGTAGGATGAGGAAAATATTTTCATTGGCATGTCTTCTAAGAGTACATTGTTGCCTTTTGATTGAACACTAGACTTTTTTTTAGCAAAGTGGGGTGCCAAGATGAAGATGAGTTAGGTATCTATGGATAATTGGGTTAATCTTGAGAAATAATTTCTGTGGCAAAGGAAAAGAAAGAATTGCTTACGGCATAGAAGAATTCTTCATTGAAAAGCAGAGCATTTGACAATTATCTTTATGAAGTTTCATAAAGATGATTGATATAAACTTCCCCTGGTTCCTCCAATATCTTTGGTAAAGAATCTATAGCCCCTTTTTATGAAACAGAATTTGGGATGGTTTAAGGAAGGTCATTACCAGGTATAAGATTTTACTGCTAGCTAATCACTCACATAAACTCAAGGGGATGAGATCAACTTTGCTTAATTTTTTCCCATCAAATCATCAAACATTTAAAAATTTTCTTCCAATAGAAACTTGGGAATTTTACCACTCTCCTCCATTTCCTCTGCTTCCAGGATAACCTCTTTTAAAAAAATTTAATTGAAATTTTTGGGGTGACATTGGTTAATAAAATTATAT
>NW_006374652.1:0-1085 GCF_000327345.1 Myotis davidii | reverse complement strand
CCTGTCTGAAATCAATAAAAAAAAATTAAAAAATGCAGATATATTTTCCAAGTATAGCTTTACAGTAACTTGATAGGTGAGTTTATGGAATGGCCAGAGGGGCAGTTTCATGTCACACAGAATATAGTCTCGTACCATCTTAAGATGTTTTAAATTCTAGCTTAACCTCCTTCTGCTTATCTGACCCTAGGAAAGCTGAATCAGATATTGTCTAAAATGCCTTCCAACTATTCTCCATGCTGCAGTCAAAAAGTAATCGGTTAAGTGTTCGACTGTGTTCTAACATATACTTCTTTCCATTTTTTCATATATTTCCTGAATTTCTCTCTCGGTAACTTTTCCTCTTGGGTTCATACTAGTTCATTAAGTGCTTACAGGGATTTGCTAAGTATGCAGAATTTAGAGGAATGAATGATGGTGTTAAAATGTCTTTTGCACCTGTCCATTCTGTTAGTGTGTGTTGGGTAGGAGGGGAAATGTGTGAATGTCCAGAAAGAAAAGACAGAGTTCAAGTCTGCAGTCGGCATTTGCTCAGTTTCTGTCTTCAGTTCGGATGTGGGTGTCAGTCCATTCCAGTCCAGATTCTCTGCTCCTGCGTAGTTGCTGAATGGATGCGTTATACTGCGGGGTCTAATGGAGGGATAATGATGTGCATTCGGGGTGGCAATTTTGAGATCAGATATGGAAAGAGACTTTGCCCTTTGCACTTTGGCCCTGGTATGGGGCCATGGGTCATCATAATTTGTTCTTTTTGCTCTGTTGCTTTAATTGGCATTCTATACTCAGAAGGTAATGGAATGACATATCAATTAGGACTTTTGTGGATAGAAACAGTATCAGGAAAGAGGTAGACTAACGGTTTCTTGAAAGCACCATTGGATACGTGGAATTATTGTCATCAATTGCGAGATGCTGAACACTTGCAAATAACAAAGATGCCTCTTCTGTGAGGTGGTGGAGCCAAGCTTTGAGGATAATCCTGGGGGTGTGGATTGTAAAGAACCATCGAGGGCTGCTGTCTATCCAGTGGTTCTGACCCAAGGCACCCTGAAGTGGCATAAATATTAGATGGTGACAAATAATAC
>NW_006374651.1:0-1085 GCF_000327345.1 Myotis davidii | reverse complement strand
ACTAGCAGATGTGTAGAGATAGAAAGTAAATTAGTGGTTACTTAGGGCTGAAAAAATATGGATTTGGGGAATGACTGTTATCGAGTATGGGTTTCTTTATGGAGTGAGAAAAATGTTCTATTTTTTATGGTGATTGATACACAACTTCATAAATATACTAAAACCATTACATTTTAAATTTCATATGGATTAGCTTAGTGGAATGTAAATTGTAAATTATAAATCAATAAAGCTGTTAAAAATAAAGAAAGAAATGAGGGAGAATTCTGGAGAGATGGTAGTGGTGGTGTCAGAATAGCTTTTGGATTTTTAAAAGTCCTCATATCAAAACAGTCAGAGTACCTAGTAAGCAAAGTCAATAAGCATTGAAACCTACAAAACCTACCAGCTAATGGAGGCAAACTGGCAATAGCCTCAAGACCTGTGTGGTATTTTTGTCTACAAAAGAGAAGACAGGAGAGTCACAGTAATGCTGACAGGCAGAGATTCACTAGAAAATCAGTCAGACAGTTTGAAAATGGCAGCTAAAACTGGGAGGGATTTTACCCACTTTGAGAATGAGTGGGCCCAAGTGGTCTATGGGAGTTGGTGGGACTGGAGCAGTCCAGCTACTGTGCACTCGCAAAATGGATCCACCAAGATTCCTCTCCAACACAGCAGCCCGTGTTCAAAACCAATACAAAAAAATTAAAAACCAAATCAAGCACCACTGGGAGTGGATTCAAAATTGAGTAGACCAGGGGCAGATGAAGGAAAGAGGAGACCACATCAAAGTGGTGGGGGAGAAATGAGCCAGGAAATCTCAAATGCAAGTCATCGTATTTGTATAGATTTATTTAAGTTCTATAGGCTTTGATACTCATCACCTAACATTGCTCATACCATTTTAGAGCCTCCGTTTCCTTGTTTCCAAAATGACAGGATCATAATTGATGATCTCTGAGATTTTCATAGAATTGACAACTCTAGAATCCAGCCTATTTTTCATACTGAAAATATATCATTTTATACAATGAGAATTCAACGTATTTTTTAGTTTTTAAATAAATTTATTATACTCTGGTTTCTCTTCAGATCGCATAAAT
>NW_006374650.1:0-1085 GCF_000327345.1 Myotis davidii | reverse complement strand
GTGCGTGTGCGCACACGGCTGAAGTCAAAGGGTGGCCTTACCCAGGAGAATCACACACACTACATTGGGGACATTTTTTACAACTTGCAGTTGTCCTCCCGTCACGACTTGGAGGAACCCCCGCTCCCGTCCCCTCTGCTCTCCTGCGGCCACACGGCCGAGTCCTGGCTGGAGCGGCATTCGGCAGGCTGGTCTGGATCCTCTCAAGTGGAGTGAGTCACCGCGTGACTTCCGAGCGCTTGGCCCTCTGGGGCCACCTTAGGTCCAACCATCCCCGTCCTCAGTGAGCCAGCGGGTGACCCGAGACTCGGGGCGAGGGATGGCTTCCCTGGTCCCCTGGTGCATTGTGGGTCAGCTACGTCGGGACCCCAGAACACAGGCCCAGGCTGTTGTGTTCCAGACCTGAGCTCAGGGAGGGCTGGGGGGTGCCCGCTCCCAGCCTGCACCTGGGCAGTGGGCATGGGCCCCATGGAGATCTGTGTGTGTGGCTGGTACCCTATAGGGGGCCAGGGCCCCAACGCCCCCTCCTCTCTTGCCCCAGGGAAGGAGTCTGGGGGAGAGTCTACACAAAGACATCAGACATCGGGCTGCTGAAGCAGGGACAGAAGGCAGCGGGTCACCCTGATTCTGGGCAGCATGCCCCCCCTTTCTCTCTGAGCTTGACTTGGAGCCCAGTGGAGGGATGGGCAGAGCTGGGCATAAGCCTGGCGCAGTGCGGTGGGGGTGGGGTGGGGAGGGAAGCAGGCCTGAGCTTGTCCGGCTGAGGAGGGAACCCCCAGACACCCTGCGCTCTGGCTGCGGGACCAGGCCGACCCGGGAAAGGGTGGAGGAGGGGGGCCGGCCCGGCAGATTCTGGGCAGAAGCCCACCAAGTTTGCAGATGGGGCTGGTGGGGCGGGGAGACTGGGGGACCCCACTTGTAAACTGGGGCTGCTGGAACGGGACAGAAAAGGGCCAGGAGGCTGGGAGCCGCAAGGCCTGGGGAAGGCCAAAGAAGGCTCGCCCACCGAGGGGGCGGGAGGGGCAGGAGGCCAATCCAAGGAGTGTGTGTGCATGTCTGTGTGTGCATGTGTGCCTGTGTGTGTG
>NW_006374649.1:0-1085 GCF_000327345.1 Myotis davidii | reverse complement strand
AAAAGGCAGGCACAAAAATGGAATTTTGGAGATAGAGCACCAGCTGGAAATGAGGACACCATCGCTGATGATAGATAGCTGACAGCTCCTAGCACGCTATCCTGGTGCAATTGCTAATTTTTGTACTGATGAAAAACTGGGATAAGATGAATGTAGAATGGATTGCCCTTGGCTGTTGCAATGCCTCATGTGACTCTTAGAAAAAACAAAAAGTCAAAGTCTCACATTCACTAAGTTCTATTTAACATTCAGTAAGTTCTACTTTAACAGAACTTCTAGGGCAGATAGTGAAAGGTAGAATGAAAAAGATCCCAAAAGTGAGCATGGTAGGGGGCCAGGACACACAGGAGCCACCCATGTTCTGTGGGAGAACTGGCAGGAGACCCCTTCACCAAAGCAATAAGAAATGCAACAAGGGGATTATCTTCATCACTGGGTGCGGTTCTCCTGTTGAAGCCAGGACCAATGGTGGTATAAGGCTCCTTGATAACAATGCAGATGATAGGAACCTAAATTAATCGAATCAGGTGGCAGCTTTTAACTGTCAGAAGCAAAGTGGATGCAGTTACATTGTCATCGGCAAGTAGTAAATCAGAGGGGTCTAACCTACTGTTCTGTTCCGGTAGTAAACAGAGCACAGTGGTACCAAGGGAAAGGTATATGGGAGTTTAACAAACATGGAACTTAATGTATAAACCAAAATAAATCATCCTGGATGCGCAGAAGGCAGAAGGCAACTGTCCCAATTAAAAAGTCACAATCCCTTGCCTTGTTTCCGGAGGTGAGCCAGGGTTCACACACAGAACCCATTATCAGAGGGGAGATTGTGTTGTGTCCAGATTCTAATATAATTCCAAATGATCACTTATTAGTTCTAATAGCATTTCATAGATGCTTTGAGATTTTTCTATGTAGACAATTACACCATCTAAGAATATGGGCCATTTTTTTTCTTTCCTTTCACTTTCTTATATTTTTATTTTCTTTTTCTCACCTTATTTAACTGGCTAGGATCTTTAGAATGATCCTATCTAATAATAGACAAACGTAGCAATTGACCGTACCTTCGCTACACCTCCCATTGG
>NW_006374648.1:0-1085 GCF_000327345.1 Myotis davidii | reverse complement strand
CTCTTTCCTTCCCTCAGGATGAGCCCACCCTCACACCCTCCTTCTCCCTCCCATTTGCCTGACTGACCCCTAGCCCTCCTTTAAGGTTTCAGTTTTGAGTCATCTTGTCTCTGAAGCCTTTTCTGACCACATCTTTACTCCTATCAGTACTTCACTCCCCGGGGGATTTTGGTCATGCCCTCCCTGGGGTCTTGTGCCAAAGTGTTCTGTACTATTAAAGAGACTTACTAGTAACTCACCGTGTCTCCTCACTGACCTTAGTGTTTGTATATCTACCTCTTTCCTGCCCCACTCCCCACTGCCCGCCTCTTGCTTTCCTATAAGCTCCTCAATGCCAGGGACTATTTCTGCTCTCCTTAGCACCTGGCACAGAGGCTGGGACATACTAGGTGTTCAGTAAGTACTTGGTGAACCAGTGCAGGAATGAAGAACAGGGCACCTCTGCAATGTTTTCTCTTAGAAAATAGAAAATCATATCACACTCCTACCTTCCCTCACCTTGAGGAACCATGAGGGTCTAAACATTCCTGCAAGAGGCAGCAGCCTCCTTCATTAGAAAGATGTCAGGCAGGGAAGCAGAAGACCTGAGTTCTAATCCTGGTCCCTCTGCCCTTGGGTGAACTCCTGCCCTTCTTTGGGCCTCAGTTTCCCCATGTGTACAAGTAATCCTAGTACCACTTTCCCATAGAAATGTTGTGAAGCTCAAAGATGAGCTCCAAACCACTTCCTATATAAGCTCCAGGCAGGACAGAAGTATCAGCTGGGATAATGTGGGTGTTTGCCAAGCAGCCAGGCCCAGGTTCTTTTGGGGGGTGGGGGGTATTTCCACCACTGATGGGGACCTGCTCAGAGACTATCCCTCCTCGAGCTCACTCACGTTGTGGGGCTCAGAGAATGTTAATTATTAGGCCCCAGCCCACCCGGAGAGCCTCAGATGAAAGCAAGCGCAGAGTGTAAAGTCTAATCGATGCCCTGTGCCTGGCGTCAGGGCCTCGGCTCCCTCTGTCTGGAGATGGATCATTAATCCAGACACTCCGACCTGGAACACTGGCCCAGGAAGTCCCAAAACATTCCTGACCACCCAC
>NW_006374647.1:0-1085 GCF_000327345.1 Myotis davidii | reverse complement strand
TTTGATTGCTAAAGTCATCCACAAGGAGGGTAATCTGGAACTCTTAGAGGAAGAAATAAAAACGTAATTAAAAGTAAATTTCAAGCATTGGTAAGTCTTGGGGAGAATAAGTAGGGTTGTATTCTGAAAAGTGAAAGTTGTTTCATGGCTAAAGCAGTGTGCTGACATTCATGTATTTGGATTCTGAGTAGCTTTCACTGCCCAGGTGTCATCCCCTTTGTCTCTCAAATTCACAGGTTGGTTGGGACCAGGCTTTGTGTAATTTTGTTCTCACCAGGATGCTTCTTCTTACTTGATCCTTTTGTTTATTGAATGCACTCCATGGGGAGAAGTTCTGCTGTGTATGGGCTGGGTCAAAGGTAGGGGGCATGAGCATCAACCCATCATTTGGTTGATTACTGGTTGGTTAGACTTCAATAGGACAGCACCACATGTGTCAGAAATGAGAGTCAATTGCCCCTGTGGACATTAGAAATTAGTGTTTCACTACCCAACTCCATAGTGGTTAGATGTGAATTGTCCTTGAATTGTTTTTTTGGTAAAGAATAAAAGGAAATGTGTTTTTGTTATTGCTTAATATGACTGATGGCAGCAGTTTAAAGGGTACTGATTGTAATGCAGTTGAATGAAAAAGGCACTAAAGGAAGGAACAAATACCTCTTCATGGGCTACATACTCTTGTGCCTGCATAGCACCACCCCTCAAAGGTGTAGAGTGCAGAACGGCACTGGTATTCAACCAACACTTACTTAGAGCTTACATACCAAGACAAAATCTACTGTAAATTCACATGTTACATGTGCACTCCAAAGCCCAAGGATGAAGTAGGCTGTTCAATAAAAAGGTGTCAGTGTTGGAGGCTCAGGGGGGCCATGTGACAGCGTGCCTGAGCCCTCTATATAAACCATTGTCAACTTCTTCAGAATTTCCTTGATCCTCTACCCTCTCACCCTCATTCCAGACTCTTCCTCCATGGCACACTCTGAAAAATTAAAGAATTGTATTGCGTGGTTGTAGGTCTTCTAGTCATTTTCTTGCACTGGCTGGTGAGGAGGACACTCAAAGCTGCAGTCTCATTTATCTCC
>NW_006374646.1:0-1085 GCF_000327345.1 Myotis davidii | reverse complement strand
TGTTGGATCCCTCCCCCAGTGTTTTGCAGGGAACGGGCCTATAATGTCTGGTCTTCCTTTTGCTCTTTTCCTGTCATTAATAATTACCCAATTACAATGGTATCTATGCTTATTTTCCTGTTCGTGGGCACTGTATGTTTCATTCCATCTGGTCGGTTGAATAAGCCATCTTTGCATCTCTCTTCCCCATTATTTTCCTAATGCAACTATTTTCCCATAGAAACAAGTTGTTATTGAAGGACAGAATATTTCTAATCCTCTTTATAATTCAATTACTAACAAGGCATCATGGAACTCACACAAGATGAAGCAGGTTTTCTGTAGTAACCTGACTTCCTATGAAACTTGTAATGTTTATGCATTAGAAATTGTAGTTGAGCTTTAGAGTTATGAAAAAATTGCCTTAACAATTTGTACAGGCCAACAGAAATCCGATATTTGAGGTTAGATGTGCTTCCAAGAGTGAAATTCTGTAATGATTTAATAGCACCACATGACTTACCAACATGGGCATTGGGGAGAGTCAGTCAGTACGAGCCAGGACTGTTCTCAGTTAACTGAAGGGAGAACAACTAGGTTTCTTTTGCCTGTTCAGAAGGAAACAATAGGTTCTATCTGTATGATCATAAAACACATGAGCCACAAAGGTAAAAATATACTAAAGAGGTTTAATAAACACCGTTTATAAAAGATTCTTAAAATGCTCTCTGAACCAAACGAATGCCAATTCATCCATTCAGAACCCAAAACATCAAAATTATAAAATCAGCAATTTCTTTTATCTGAGTAGTAAATGAGTCTCATTTCAGTGCTTTTGGTTTTCAGTGTTGTTTGTTTTTAAACAGTTGGTATGTATCTATGCAATTGACCAAGTATCTTAGTGAGTTAAAGCAAGGGCTCCAGGGATAAGAAAAAAGGCACCACAGGAGACAATATATTACTTATATAAAAGGCAGGGATATGATTTTCACTAGCTTTGGGTCTTTTCTTCCCCACTCAAATAGACATAACAGACGGATCCACAATGCAACACCTATGTGATGACTACATACCCAATTACTTCTGAAAAACCTCTCACATGATGA
>NW_006374645.1:0-1085 GCF_000327345.1 Myotis davidii | reverse complement strand
AATGGGAAAATATCCGAGGGTGAGGATTAACAATAAAAATCGCCTGTTGCTTTTCCTTTCAGTTCAGGGCAGTGATTCTCAAAAGAACCCAATGACTTTTTCTCCCTCCTTGTCCCATAACACAAACAAAAGCCACATAGAATGCTAACTGACATTTCCCTGGATGCTAAACCGTAAACACTCAAGAGGAAGAACCCATGCCTGTATTGCTCACCATTATATCTCCATGCCTAACCCAGTACCTGGTACACAGTAGAAGCTTAATAAATACAGGTTTTCAAAGAGAACTGCAGAAACAGTCAGCAACCATTTACTGAGAACTCACTATAACCCCAGGAACTTGGTGAGGCACTTCACATGGATTACAGCATTGAGTCCTTACAAAAGCTCAACAAGCGAGTTGCTGCTATAGCAGTTCTACAGATTTGGAAACTGAGGTTTAGAGCAAGGGATCAAAAGCACAAATGCCTGTCCTACTGAGCTGAAGCAGGAAATATACATGGCGAAGGAGTATATAGGGCAACAGCATTCCTAAGTGAGCAATTGTTTCTTGGCTGACAGTCAGCCTTAGTCTGCAGGAAAGCAGCCACCCAATATTGCCAGGTCTGATTTTTCAAGAGAAGCTGGAAATCAATTTATTTTATAAATATAAAAACTCTGAATTTAAAAAAAGACCTTGTCCTAGAGCAAACATTAGAGAATCCAATCACTGCAGGCATTTCTCATACTTTCCTTTGCAGATTTATCACCTTTTTTAGTGGGGAAAAGCACTACTCCAATCCTTAGTAAATATTATTGGTGAATCTGGTGTAACTCACTGTCCCTGTGTGCTCAACCAATTGTATTTTTTGTTGAAGAGGTTTCTTAGAATAGCTAAGGCTTGCATTAGGCACTTGCTTTTTGTGTCTGGAACACGTAACCATTCTCTAATGTTTGAACATCTGTTTGATGACTAGAGTGAAACCCCAAATCATATTGTCCATGTGGCTAATGAATTCATCTAGTCCTCCTAATGCAATGATACAACTACACTGACCTCACTGTGCCAACAGACTCTGAGGTTTTAGAATTAAAGGTATCAAATG
>NW_006374644.1:0-1085 GCF_000327345.1 Myotis davidii | reverse complement strand
AAAATGACACTTTGGGATTCAACATTATAGGAGGGCGACCAAATCAGGTAACCCACCTTGTTAATGCATAGCTCACTCTTTGCTTATAAAATAATAACTTAGTTTTCATTTGTGGATTTTTAGTACAAAAAGCATCTGGTTCGACCTTTAAAATTATGCTTGTGATTAAATAGTTTCCTTACTGCAAATATTCCTGTACATACCTATATATTTTTTTAGAAAAGCAAATCAAAACAGCTAAAAACTTCCTTCTCTTTACTACTTAAAAAGAAAATAGTACATTTCACATTTTATTGACCTTGTATGGCGCCATTGGCAAATTTCTTAAATAAACCTGTTTCATAGTAATGTGTATAGGCAATTTCTATTTAATGATATTAGGCAGTTGTATTGCCTGCTTGCACCTCCTATTGATTATGTTAAGTTGGTCAGTTTTCAGATGCTTACACAGGCCAGGCAGTATATGCTGAATGAATGAACCATTAAAGTCAGTTTTGAAATAAGGGATATTGTTTTCACAGTTACATAGGAAATGCCATGTTAAAGGACAAGAGCGGGTTTGAAATATTTTCGACTCCGCAAATCAATTCTTTTATTTAATTGAATGAATAGTACTTTCTACATGAATGTCAACTGCATGGGTTATAATCTTTACTGTATTCTGTGCTGTAGTTGCAAAGTTCTATCATCCTTTAAATACTACATCAACTTAATTTTCATTCTAACTAAGAAAAGGTGGTGAAGCTTTAAAAAAAAATCATGTTCTTTAATTTTCTCAATAAACTGCCGTGAAATTTTTGCATCCTGCAATGCAGATGTTGTCCAGGGGAACTGTCTTAGAGTTGTTGGCCATATGCTCTATTTAGGTCAGGATGGCAATGGCATATTTCCTCTTTGTGTTTAGCATCTGAAAAGCCTAGCAACTAATGACTGCTTTGCTTCTGCCTCTAGGACAGTCCCCATTTATTATGGAAAAAATAGACGTCTCTTCATCATATAATAATTTTTGTTTCATTTTCCCCGAAGGAATATTGTTATGAATGCTAGTTAGGTGTTTGACATTTGGGTGACATTGGCCATTTTTT
>NW_006374643.1:0-1085 GCF_000327345.1 Myotis davidii | reverse complement strand
TTCTGCATTTCTACATGGAAAAGGTGGGAGATGCAAAGCAGATTTCTTCTTTCTTTTGACTTTTAACTAGGTATGACTGCGGAAGTACAGTCACTGGATTTTCCAATATCTCCTGGTCTATTGAGCAAAAGGGAATGTTAACTAAAATAAATTTATTTCATATGGAAGGTGAATTGGTTGCAAAATAGGGTGTAAAACTTCACTTAAAAGCTATTTTTACTCATAGCATTTTCTCAGCACACTATAATGGAGTTATGGCGCAGTAATGGTTTGCTTAGGGGCAAGCAATTAAGCACCTGCAGCCACTCCACAGGATGTAGCTTTCGCATGAATAGCTATTTTATAAATAAACAAATAGAAACTCATATATGTAATGATAATGGCAAACACTGCTTGGATTTTAAGCTGTAAGGAAAACAGTTGCGCACTTTCTAGAAAATCATTTCTTTCCATATGTAATTGGATTCAACTTAGCCTTTTCCCAGATGAATAATTAATAATATCACTATTATCTTTACAGTTTTCAGTAGCAATGTAACAAGAATAGGGCAATATGAGTAACTTTGTTAAGGTAAATATAATATGTGAGTGATGAATATGGTAAATTTAAGGTTATGATTGCTCTGCTGCGGGTGAGAGTTTATTTTTGATCATCCATTCTCTCTTCAGGGTTATGTGGTATATCCTAGGAGAGCAGGACTAGTTCCTCACACCCTCTCCTATGTTCTCTGGACCCTAAGTTACTCCTTATTTTAATGTCTTTGTGACATAAGGAGCTCTTTGAAATTTGTTAGCATTTGGCAACAACTGGTGCAGAAACTCAGTGTTGCCATGGACCACCTATATTACCATACATAAGCTGCACTACTTACCTAAGCCTGAATTTCTTCATGTGAATAATAGGGGTAGAAATGATAATCACCTCCTAGGTGGGTGTAAAGACTCAGTGGGGCCATGAGTCTCCCAATCTTCTCTAAGATTCAGCCATCACTTAAAGATCCTCACCAGTTACAGTGTATGCCTTCACACTGGACTCAGAAGACTATTTCTTCCCTATCTTTGTCCTGGACCCCAATATCAGCTGG
>NW_006374642.1:0-1085 GCF_000327345.1 Myotis davidii | reverse complement strand
TTCTGATTTCATTGGTTGGGCTCCTTGTTTCAAAACTCCCAAAGCTGTTGGGTTGATAACCATTGACCTCTGATGAAGCTGAGTCTCACGAATGAGCCACACTAACCCTAACTCACAGCAACACTGCCTGCTCTGTGGTGATGGGGCAGCCAGGAGTGGGAGGTGGAGCCAGGGAAGCTGCGGGAACAGCAGTTAGGGATCTCAGGACAGTGCAGGGTGGCCTGTAGCTCAGAGGACATGACTTTGCAAGCCACGTAAGTGAAGTGCTTCCACGCTGGAGTCTAGGAAGCAAGGACTGAGGCTGCAGTCATAGGGCTCCTTCCACAGGACGGACATGCCTCACCTTCGCACTGGCAGCTCCCTCTGATGCAGGTGTCCCGAAACCTTTGCCCTAGGGCCCCGCCTTAAATGTAACCTCAGAAAGGCCTGTCTGACAACCCCAAGGTAAAGCAGCCAGCAGTCGCCATAAGTCCCACCTGTGTTCCTTGTCCCGGGAACTGACTGCCTGGCTCAGGCTGTGTGTGAGTAGCCGGTTACCTCGTAAGCTTTGCAAACAAGGACCTCCTGGCCAACCACTGCCTCCCTGCCCTCAGGACAGAGCCCGACTTGCAGGAAGTGCTCAGTGTGTGTTTGCTGATTTTTACTGAATGAAAGGTCTTCACAGCATCTGCCCTTTCACCTTAGAAAGGACTAAGGAGCAGGACCGAGAGTGGGGTTTGGTGCCCCAGGAGGCGCTCAGGTGCTGGAGGCGAGAGCAGAGGCGGCAGCCATGGTGGCTGCAGAGCCTGACATTGACCGAGAGATGAGCACGTTGTACGATTCTCCCTTAAACCACTCACACTTAGGGATTGTCAGGACCGTGCAGGGTGGCCTGTAACTCAAAGGACACGACTTTGCAGCCACGTAAATAAGAGACTAGAAAGTTCTCTTGCTAATCCCATTTACAGTGGGGAGCATGAGGTTCACAGAGGAAACCCTTGGCACATGGTCGCAGGAGGGGGGAACTAGGCTGCCCGACAGCAGACCCTCTCTGGCCAGCCTTTGGTCACAGGGACATGAGCTGTTACCTTTCCATTTACTCCTGG
>NW_006374641.1:0-1085 GCF_000327345.1 Myotis davidii | reverse complement strand
AACCAGGGTCAAAGACCAAATATTAGAACAAAAAAAATGTTCTTAGTGCTCATATCTCTTAGAAAATTGTAAGGGTTTTAGGAGTTTCATGTCAGGACCTGGGAGCAGAATTCAATATATGTTTTTCTAGTATTTCACATCAAGTAAAAACCAAATATTTGTGCCATATAATCATTTACATGTACCCTTAACTAAAGGCAGAATATATCTTTGCATATATCTCTGTTGATTTCATCTTGTTTTAGCTCACTTTCCTGCCAAGGCTTTCCAGAATTCTATCTATGTGTTTACTGACGTGATTTTTCTGTCCCCCTTCAACTGTGGATTAAAGAATGTTGACTAAGAACAGGGTCACACAGAAATCCTCTCCCTCTTCTTCACTCCTGTTGGAACATTAACTGTTCAATCACCACCATGTTGGTATGGCGTCTATCCTAATACTATCAAGTCCAGAATTATTTGCCTTATTTCAAGTCTTTGTGATAGAGATGTGCTTAATGACTGACTGAAGTAAACAAACACTATGTCTTCATCATTCCCTTCATTTGGACTGCAGTCACCTTATCAATAAAGAGAATGGGACAAGTTTGACATTATCTGTTTTTAGTCAACATGTACCAACCCTTAGTGACCATCACCTTTGTGTTTTGTTTTCACAACAAATACATTTAATTCTGTGGCCTGCAATTTTGCCAGGGATTATCCACAAGCCTTAAAGTTCTGTGGTTTTATTACCTACTTTTACACCTTTTAGAAAATGCGAGTATTTTTCTCCTGTTACCTGGCATATTTTCTTCTCAATGAGCTATCCAAGTTTATGCATTGGGATTTCATAGTAACATATGCATACTATTTTAGCAACATGGGTCTTTAGACTTGAATTTAAAGCAACTAAGTATTGTCTTTTTAGATATTTATTTTTCTTGGCGTTCACTGTGCTCTAATTTATCAGGCTTTTCAATATGTATAAGACTTTTTGTATGCAGAGTTTACAGTTAAATGGGGGAGACAGAAATGCTTAGGAAATTGTCATAAAGTGTCATAATCCTGAAGAGTGTTATGTGAGTCTACAGAAGGTGGGGGCA
>NW_006374640.1:0-1085 GCF_000327345.1 Myotis davidii | reverse complement strand
TCAGTTGCAAGTTCAATCCCTGCCCTGGTCCAGAGGGTATGGGAGGCAACCAATGGATGGGTTTATCTCACATAGATGTTTCTTTCTCTCTCCCGTGCTCCTGTCTTCCCTCCCTCCCCTCCTCTCTCTCCCTTCTACACTTTCTAGGAAACTCAATGGTAAAAATACCCTCGGGTGAGGATTAAAAAATCTATATTTTTTAAAAAGTTGTGAACAGTATTGATTATATTAGTCTTGTTTAGGACCCTGGGGTCTGCCATCAATAAACAACAGAACTCCTGAAATCAAGCATAATTCGGGACATGGGGCACTGTAGAGGAGTCCCTTGACATCAGTTCATTGACTACTTCCCACATATCTTGATATTTTGACGGACACAAAGTTGGGGTATCATAGAAGACAGGATATTGTGTAGGAGGGATTTAAAGAGAAGGAAATCACTGAGAGAGAAATGAGGGCCTGGAAGTTGGCATGGAAAGCTGTGAGTAGCATCCTTATAGGTGTAGGATCTCCATTTATTAAGGGCTGATAGAATCAAGAGGCTGACGAGATGAAAAAGATACCAGAACTCGACTGGGATGTTGAGTCTAAATGAGAGAAGAGGTGGTGGGATCATGGGGTTCTCTAAGGAAATGGAAGCTGGCTTTGTGTTCATATTATGACAAGTAGGCTACTGAGAAGGATCTCCAGGGGGTGAGTCCAAAAGTCCACAAGATGGGAATGAATCCCCAGGAAAGCATACTGTTTTGCAAGCTTTAAAATAAAAATAAAATATTTTCTTTCCATATCCAGACGCTATGTTTTTATAGCTGAAAATGTAAAATAGGCCAAAATGCTTCAACTTAAAATTATAGGGTAAGATAAATTTTTAAATGCATAGTTCTAGGAATAATTACCAAGTTTTCTTTATTTTGTCTGCATCGGTGTCAGGTTCACTTGTGAATTTATATTTCCTAACTATCCATAGAATGGGAATTTGGTTGCAAGGCCCTTGCACCTGTGACGTCTCAGGCTGTATTTGAATTTAGCTTCTGAAGAGTTCCTCATGGTCCTCCTTAGGGCGTTGGCTTCCTGAAAAATTTTCC
>NW_006374639.1:0-1085 GCF_000327345.1 Myotis davidii | reverse complement strand
TATTTTTGTTGATATTTACTTAGCACTTAACAATATTCCAAAACTCTTCTCAGTGCCATTGCAATTTTAACACATTTCATCACTAAAAAACTAGCTTAGGATGTGGATAGTATGATTATTCCCATTTTACAGGCAAGGAAACTGAACTTAGAGATATAACTTGTCCAAGGTAACAGTTAAAATTCAGGTTCTGGAGTCAGACCATCAAGGTTTGAGTCTTGATTTCATACTTTCATAACCACTCCACTCTGCTTCCATCCTTTGTCTTATTATATGGAGAAAAAGGGGTAGGTGGAACAGTGTGCTGGGGAAGGGGTATCTTCAAACACCTCTGGGTACATGCCTTCTCAACATTTGTCTTCAGGACTCAGCATCCATGATTTTACGGGTGGCTAAACATTATGGCCACCAGAGGGCGCAGCTGCTAGGCCACAGGACCCACTGGAATAAGCCCTTCTGCCCTTGTGGCTATTTGGCTCTGGTGTGATAACTGGTTTCTCTCCTCTGCTGTCCAAGAGAGATGACTGACGCCTGCCCTTCAATGAACTCACTGCCCTCCTCCTTCAGTCTGCAGCATTCTACGGATCCATGTCCCTATAGATCTCCCAGGCAGCTGTTCAATGTCCCCACATGATTTATCAACCAGGCATTAGCTCAGCAGTGACCAGCTTTTCAGGCTGATTTCTCTTCATATTTATTGTCTGGGGATCAGATGCCCTGGGCCTCCACCTTTCCACCAGCTGTCTAGTGGGCTAGAAATGACCGCGCAAGAATATTTCTAGGCTGACGTATAGCATAATCAGCCCAATGCAGAGTAAACAGGCTCAACATCCCTCAGGACAGGCTGTGATGGATAGAGGCAATTTTGAAAACTCCCTGGTTCCCCAGTCCGAAGAGGCAGCTGACCCAGTGCCTAGCTCCCCACCCTGCCTTTGGCCATTTTCTTAAGTCCTGAAATATCACATTGCCAAGTTTACCGTAATAAACCCAATAAGCGGTACAACTTGCGGTCAACTTATTTGTACTTTTCTTGTTCATTACATGACAGAATTAAGGCAGGGGAGGGGTAAGAGATCAACCAAAGG
>NW_006374638.1:0-1085 GCF_000327345.1 Myotis davidii | reverse complement strand
AAAAAAAAAGAAAAATGTAAGAAAACTAAATTTACAACTAGGAGCTATGGAATCTTCATCAAACAATAAGAATATGTTGGCAGAGAGGAAAAGTCTAAAATATCAAAGGACAATAGTGCTCAGCAAATACATTAATAAAAGTGTTTATGGGGAAAAATGTTCTAAGTGCTTGCTGAAGTGGCCTATGTATTTTCAATGGAGAGAGAGTTTTAAATGCATTGATTTCTTCTTAAAAGGTTCTTAATGAGTCATTGATTCAGATAGTTGCACCGTGGACTTGTTTATATGTTCAGACAGTAGAGGTGTAAGAATAGATTCAAAGGCACTAGTTTTCATTGCTGACTTTATCACATAAATGATTTTCTTTAAGTTGTTAATTAAATACAAGTTTATTTTCTGGAATTTCATATTGAAAGAACTGTCATTTTCTATTTTTCTCTTTTATTACCATAGTTCCTATGACAATAACTTCCATTCTGTATCTCAAAAAAGACAAAGATTAAAGCTATTTTTTCATTCTGAAAGTCTGTTCTAAAATAGTCACCCTTTCAACTATGTACTACTTATTTCTCACATTCAACAGTCACATGTTGTCATCACTTCTCCCTCATATTATTCTACAGAAGAAGCTTAATTAACAAATTCTGTTCTCAAGTATGTACAGTTTTATTCTACAGTTATGTAACAAAACTTTACAAAAGTTGGTTGTTTGGAATGTAGAATACATTCTAACAATTGATTTTAAAAGTTGTTTAGAATTGTAATTAGAGTCCTTGATTCGTTTCTCCAAAGTTTATTGAATGCATGTTGCGTGATACTAGATTCTTAAAATGCTTACTTTATTTTACACTAGTGCTATCAAAACAAAAACATACATAGTGAAATCAAATAAACATTTAAACTATTATTGTTGGCTTTTTATATGATTGGGAAATAATGACTTAAAAAAATGAGTATTTTTGGAGGATGGGCAGGGTCTCCAAGAAATTTTATGGTTTGTATAAAAAAATCAAAACAGGAACAATGGGATTAAAATCAGTTTTCATGCCTACTCTATCTATATAAAATCCTAATATGCAAATCAA
>NW_006374637.1:0-1085 GCF_000327345.1 Myotis davidii | reverse complement strand
TATATATACATGCTGATGAAACTCGGTATTTCTAAGCACATTATCATGTTCAAAAAGGTAACCAAAATTAGTTTGAATATTCTGAAGAATAAAATATAGCTACAGCTTCAAGGTTTTGCCTTATAATCTTTCAGTTTCAATATCCATATCTCAACCAAATTTGGGTACCATTTTAACTAACATGCTTAACTAAATAAATTTACCACTGAGTAAACACATTAAACACAATTTTATCTAAAAGGTGTTTGAGATGTATTTTTTTTTAAATTAAAGAGATGTAATTATTTAATGGCCTGTTAACAAAGCCCTAGAAATCATGATTGTGTTTTCATGCAGGTGTACATGCATGATAATTGTCAAATTGTTCTGCTTTCATGTTTGGATTTTTCACATATGTGTCTGCTTTAACAAACACACACACAAAAATAAAATCTTAATTTAGTAACATTATCATATAGGAGACTTATAAATCATAGGCCTTTAAGATGATCAAGGGGCCTTGTTGATTATCTAGCCTATCACCTTCTTCTTATAAAAGACCAGATATACTAAGACTCAGAGATGTAAGTAATAAAGGCATGTTGCAAGCTATTGGACAAGACAGAAGTAGGACACAGGTCTCGTGACTTCTGGCCCAGGAATCTTCACAAACTCCTACAATGGTCTTTTCCATTATATAAGACTCTGGTATAAGTAGTTAACTCTTTAAGTGGCTAAAGGAGGGAAGGGAATGTAGCAAAATCTTGGAGACTATAAATTAAATATGTCCTCTAAAAATATATATCTTTAAAACAAAATTTTAAATATTCAAACTTAAATGGGAAAGTTATTTTATCTTTCTAATCAAAGTTAGAATTAAAAATATTAGATTTGGGAGCATGGAAAATTTGTCTAAGTTTAGATTCTCTAATAATATATATATATATTTGATATTCTACATGCTGTTTTATTAAAAATCTGGTTTTATTGAGATATAAATTCATATATCATACAATTACTAATAAAAATGTACAAATTGATGATTTTGCTCTATTACATTATTAATTTAAAAATTGTATCTCTATAACAAAAATTTCCACTTTAAT
>NW_006374636.1:0-1084 GCF_000327345.1 Myotis davidii | reverse complement strand
CTCTGCAGGAAATGCACTCAACCCCGGGGAAGGGAAATAACAGTGTTAGAAGGGGCAGCCTCCCCCTCCCCTAAAAACACCCACCCTCACAGTAGCGGATGGGGGAAATGGCTCACTGGAGTAGACCTACTATGAGGCAGACCAAGGTAATCATCCGAACTTATCACTTATAATCATTTCCTACCCATTGTCAAGTATCTTCTACCACAGGACAGGCACTTTGTGGAGCCTCTCAAGCTCATTTACTCCTCACAACAGCTGTTCAAAATAGGAATTATAATCCTGGTTTATAAAGGAGAGAATTGAGTTTCAGAGAGCAACTTGCCCAAAGTCACACAAAGTCAGTGGTAGAGCTAAGATTCTTAACGCATCCCATTCCCTATGTCATCCCATAAGTCATCTAATGTATTCATTCTGCCCAAGGATCCCTACTTGGAGAAACGCCTGCATAGAACTTAATGGAAAACTGAAGAGCATCAGTGTGTGGCAGAAAGAACACTGGACTGGAGTCAGGGAGAGGGACAGTGGGTGAGTGCCTTCACTATCTCGGTGAATTTGGGCACTCCACGGTTCTCCTGGCCACAACTTCCACATCTGGAAAAGGATGTGGTTAGATCACTACATGTTCTTTCCAGCTCTAAAATTACTTCTATTTTAAGAGAATCTCGACTACCAAAATGTGAAGTTTCTGGCCAAAAAGTAATTGAGCAGAGAATATTCTCAGATGCCCCCACAAAATCACACCACAAGCCTGAGCAAGTCCTACTATAATTTAATAACAATAACATTCCCTTACATATGTCTGTAACTTTAGGGTTTATAATGCCCTTTCAAATACATAACTTCATTTTGATCCTTGCAACTATTACACAGATGGGGCAACTTGAGTCTCAGATGTTGACTGACTTGGGCCATTTCATAAAGTCGGTACATGGTGATATGAAAGCTTGTATTCCCATTTCCATTTAACCACAACCAAAAAGAATGATCCCACATGTACTTGTGCTTGGAATTAGAGTCATATTGCAGAATGAGCCATTCATATAACAAGCCAGTGGTTCTCAACCTTCCTAATACCGCAACC
>NW_006374635.1:0-1084 GCF_000327345.1 Myotis davidii | reverse complement strand
CCCCCCGCCACACACACACACACTGAGCATTGTAACAGGCATTTTCAGGAGAGAACTTTGAGCTGTTGACCTTTTGCTAGTCTGCAGCAAAAACTCTTCAGAAAATATCAGAAATGCCCATGCTTATTTTAGACTCCAGGGTCCTGAGAGGGGGAGACTGCTCCGATGCTCAGTAGGCCAGAAAGCGGGACACTCTGGTGGGCAGCGTGGTGGCCGTGGCAGAGCAGACCGCCAGCCCCTGGGAGCACCTGGGGCTGAGGAGCCCTGGCAGGAAGCTGGTCCCTGTGAAGCCCTGATACCTGCTCCCTGGGCCTTCCCCTTACATGGGCCCCCTCCACCAGCCAACTCATTCTTCTTCTTACCAGCCTGGTCCTACCCTTCATGGCAACTTCGGGAGCCCCCAGCCCCTCTGCACATCTGTGGTCCTCCTGCCAGCCAAGTGGGGAGTGACTGCTGGCAAGGGGAAGAGGAAGCTCTGGATCCAGGGTAGCAGGGGAAGAAGTGTTTTGAAATGCAGACTTAGAATGTAGGTGTTCCTAGAACTCGTCCTGCACATGGCAGTTCAGTTACTTTGGGCATCTTGCCAGGCGGCCTGAAGATGCCCTCACTGTGGCATGGGTGTTCATGCCACAAGACAGCACGTGAAATACGGGGTGGCTGTCATGCTGGCCCTCGATGCCAAAGAGCGACATCATCCATTGCATCAGTCCCCATGGTCCTGTCTGTCCTCCACCCCAAAGCAGACCCAGGAAAGAGAGTGCTAGAGGGATGGCAGGTGGGCTTGGTTCTTGGTTTTAATTAGAAAAGAGGGGGAGAAAGTGTGGTGTCAACTATGATGCGACAGGGACAGATGGCCGCCAAGGTGGGCTGAGGTGTAGATTTCTTTCCAAACTGGCTGCAGAATGACCGGGACCATGAGGCTTGGGACGATATGGCCACAGAAGCTCCGGAAGCCTGCACTCCATGAACCTGGTATTCCTGGGGGTATGAGAGTTCCTTTGCTTCTCTCATTCTTCTATAGTAGTTAGTAAAACCCTTGAGGGTTTGAGCTTTCTCTTCAGATGAAGAGATATTTTCAGGCTTC
>NW_006374634.1:0-1084 GCF_000327345.1 Myotis davidii | reverse complement strand
ACTTCCACTTTCACATCTCCACAGTTAGTGCATACGTGATCTCGGTAGCAAAGTCCTTTCTGTCTGTCCCCATTGGGAAACTCTCACTTATCTTTCAGGGCCCAACTCAAACCTCACTACCTCTGTAACCCTGGGACGAGCAGATTGCTGCCTTCTCTGTGCCCCTGCAGCACTCAACACACATCCCTATGACAACCACAGGATCCTGCTTTGAGGGAACAGTACTAATTTTAAAACTTCAGTCCTGCTGTCACCACAATAAACACATATGTACTTGTCAGGCCATGTCTTCCAAATCTTGGTTCAGAAATCACAGTCACTACAGAAACAGCATTGACACCATTGCACGCTAGATATTGGTTTCCACAGATGTTCACCAACCAGATGTTAGCTCCTAAAGAACAAGAACTGTCTCTTATTTCCCTTTTCTCCTCTTCAGTGCTTATAACAATGCCTAAGAAAGAGTAGATGCTTACAGTATGGATAAATAAACCGTGAACTCACTGCCATTTAAACATCTACCTGACATGTAGTGTATGTCTCAAGGTGCTAAAGGCCCTCTGTGACTTGTGGAATCTCTGCCCACATCCGTTGCAGGGGCCAGGCCCTTGCTTTTTCTTACACAGAAAACCCTGTATGGGCAGGTCAGACAAGGATTCTTTTCTTCATTTGACTGATATAGTAAGAGATCAGTGAAGTAACTTGGGCAACCCCACACTTCCTGTCTTCCCATGCCACTGTCTCTCTCAGGTGATTTCCACACCAACATCAGTTCCCATCTACTGATGGTCTGCTATACACCAGGTCCTTAAAGTTAGGGGTTTGCAGGTGAAGCAGATTAAAAGCAGTGACATCAGGGCCTATCTGGCAAAGCCAAAATTTTAACCTGATGTTGTTGGGTTCTAACACTGGCCCTCTTTCCACTTCACATGCTGCCTCAGGACTTTCAGAAAACTTGAGCGGCAAGGCTTATTTTGCAATGAGGATGGTTGCCACTGGTATCAAGAACAGATTTCTTCAGCCCAGCTGGTATGGCTCAGTGGTTAAATGTCAACCCATGGAGGCTTGGGGAGTAGAGGAGAGG
>NW_006374633.1:0-1085 GCF_000327345.1 Myotis davidii | reverse complement strand
TTAGGTAACTCTCCTCTTTGCATATCTTATAGCATTTATCTTTTCCTGTTATTTATCTGCCCTGGTAGACTATTCAGTCCTTGAAAGCAACTCTCTCTCTCATTCATCTTTGACCCTATTATCCATCACAGTGCATACTTTCATAATATATACCCAATAAACTATTGACCTAATACCTTATAAAATGAATAATTATACCTGTATATAAAGTTACACCGGAAAGAAAAAAAAACATAGGAAGTATAAGAACACATAGAAAAAGCACATAACTGAAACATGAATTTGTGAGGGACTGGACTGGGTGGGCAAAGGTTTGAAAGCTCCCCTGGGGAGGTGGTGTTTCCTAAAGCACCTCTTGGAAGAGTGGTTAAGGGTATCCCGAGCACAATGACAGGGAACAAATTCTCTAATGTGAACTAGTGCCTTTATGTTAAAAGAACATCTTGTAATGTGGCAGAAAAGTGAAAGTGAGTGTGTCTAAGTATCCCAGGGGACTGACCTTTTGCTGAGGCGTTACAAACAAGACAGAACTGCCTACCTACATCCAAAAGAAGAGTGTGAGGTAATTACATTCTCCCTTTGGTCTTACCTACCATTTGGTTATAATTGTCTGCCAGATTAGGTTGCATGTTCTCCCCCTCCTCCTCATTCTTTCTTCTCTGCCTCTTCTTACCTGCCTGCTTCTCCATAACTCCCTCCTCCCATCTCCTACTTCCTTTTCTTGTATTTCCTTTTCTGGCAAAACAAGGGATGATTACAAGTATTTTTTACCTTCACAATTCAGAACTTCTTTGGGCCTTAAAGTTTGTTTTTATTGTTACGGGGGAGGGGGAAAGGAGCGAGAACCATCTAGTAACTTCTAATGTAATAGCTTTATACTCTGTACTATCAAGCTGATACCACCCTGCTGGATTTTAGAAATCTATTGAAGTCCACACGACTAGTTTTAAACTATAGCATGACAACAGTTTTCCTCAATTTGGATGGTGATATTGACTTCCTGAAGATTGCAGTGATAGGAATGTGGGAAACAATATTATTTGACAAGGTAAATGTAGAGCATGAATGTTTCCTTTTTGTAAAAA
>NW_006374632.1:0-1084 GCF_000327345.1 Myotis davidii | reverse complement strand
CTTCTGGACAAAGGAAGCATCTGAGCTTGTTATCAGTTGTTATAAACGTATACATGCTTTCATGTTTAACATATTTTCCTTCATGTTTATCTATGTAAATTGATCTTTAGGCAATTTACATAGATCTTTATTTCTCATTTATTTGTATGTGTAGCAATTGGTTGATCTTCAGCATCAGCTCCCAGAAAGAGAAGGCTAACAAGGCACCTCGGTGATCTTAGAAAGTTAAGATCAGAAACTATATTCCAAAATTTTGCTATTGACTTTCAAAAGCCAAATCTAAGACCCTTTTTAAAATGGTTTTGCTCTTTCACTCAGCTGTATTGGATTCTGATGGAATCCCCTTTCCTCATCTTCAGTGATTCAATGCTTTCTTGTGACTGCTCTCATCTTTGTTCCACCCCATTTTTTATGTCTTTCCCACTCCCTGACCACAGGCCTTCCCTGGGGTTTGACTCTGGACTTTGTCTTTCTTCACTTTTTCTCTCCCCACTGAACATCTCTTCACCCAGCATCTCTATGGGGATAAGTCCCTCTCTGGATGCTCTTAATGATAATGACTTTCAGGACTGCTGGGTAGGGATCATGTTTCTGCTTTCAGGGTCCAGGATTTCCCAGCCCTTTAATATAGGATTGGATAAAGAATTCTCTGTGGTAAGTAGTATGTGGATGTTAAAATTTTTATTGCTATTAATTCCCCCACAAAATCTTTGTCTTCCAGAAGGAATGGAGATGAATCCCAAACACAGCGAATAAAATTCAGCTCTACCTCTGGGAATGAGCTATTTCCATCTATGCCAAGACTGAGGGTCCTGAGGAAATGATCCATATTTCCCTGAGAAAACAAAACTCGATTCTAGCCCAGAAGCATTTAACCACAGGGTTATCTTGTCATAAGCATTAAAAAGATATTGATTACTTATGTAATACTGACATTTGTTTCTTCACAGTTACACACTACTCCACTGATCCATGGGAATGTGCATATTGTCATATAACCACTCTGCGGCCTCGAGATAAGTTTTCTCATTATCCCCTTATTGCAATATTAGCTAAAATATTTGTGTGTGTGTGTGTGTGTGTG
>NW_006374631.1:0-1084 GCF_000327345.1 Myotis davidii | reverse complement strand
AAAAAAAAGGAGTAATCAGTAGATGGTTTCCACAAGCTCCTTCACTATATCTGCCCATCTACTCTGCATTTTCTTCTATTACTATGGCTGAACTGCCCCTGCTCCTCACCAAAGGCAAGCCTGTGAACTCATGTATTAAATCCCATTCCAGCAATCCTTCCCCCTATCTCTGGCATCATCAGTTTTAGCCTTTTTACTGGTATCATTCCCAGAGCATATACAGTCTATATTTGATTTTCTAGCTTCTCTTCCCATTGTCTCTTGTGTCCTCTCCTCTTCAGACTTTTACTATACCAATACTTCAGAATTGCTCTTCTCGCGTTGTCACCAGATATTTCCAGGTTATTATATCTAAATAATTTTTAGTTCTCATCTTTTTTGACTATCAGTAGCATTTGATACAGTTCATTACACTCCTTCTTACAGGACTTTCTTCAGTTGGTCTCCAGGACCCCATACTAGCCTAGATTGTCTTACATCTCTGGCTACTATTCTGATAGTTTCCTATGCTGATTACTTATCTTCCCAGGCTATATATGTTAGAGTACTCAGGGCTCAGTAATTTGGACTCTTTGCTTATCTGTCTACACTTATTTCCTTGGTAATCTCGTTTAATATCATAGCTTTATGTACTATCTATTTGCCGGTGTTTTGCTCCATCCCAGACCTGAACTCTGCACTCATCCAACTACTTGCATGATATCTAATAGGAATTCAAACTTACCATTTTCCAAACTAAGCTCCTGGTACTCCTTTCAAACTCACTCCTACCTTGATCTTCCCCATCTTGATTAATAGGCACTTCATTCTACTAGTTCAGGCTAACAACTTTAAAGCATCTTTGACTATGAGAAGACTATTTAGGTATTTTGGTTCCCTTTTTGTGCTATTCTTAAATTTCACTTAAAAATTTGGGGGGAGGCTATCTCCATTAGCTTGGAAAGTCTATTTATGTCTTGCTAGTTTAGAAAAGAATTTACATTACATATTGATGAAGCATTTGTATTTATTATTCATAAATGTTTCTGCTTTCCTAGGCTCATTCATGGACATTGCTTCTACAAATACCAGTAATAAAAGTGAC
>NW_006374630.1:0-1084 GCF_000327345.1 Myotis davidii | reverse complement strand
AATTCAAAATACCATGGCAGTTAACTGGTTAAACCAGAATTGTTTGAATAGCAATTTAACATCACTAAACGATAAAGCAAATATTTTAATCTTTGGTTTCAATAAAATGAACTTTATGTATTAGAAATATATTCAATTATTAGGAATATAAGTAACATTACATATTAATTATAGCAAGGGAGACATAAAATATTGTATTAAACACTTTCTACATGACATATATGCTTCTCAATTATCCCACACATAGCTCTGCAAAATTTATGCACCAGAAATCAAAGTTGAGTGTCAACGGGTATAGCAATACTTACAGGTGCAACTTGTAGGCACAATGCTTTAAAGATATATTCCTAGGTACTAGAGACCCTTCTCTTGATGAGAGAAGGACTAGCAAGAGAACAGAAGACCAGGTCAAAGGAAGGGGATGGAGATAGCAAATAGGAAGAAATGAAAGACTAGCATCAGCTTAACACATACCATGCTGCAGGATCATACCATGTACTATTATGTAGATCATTTCATTAAACCCTTACAACTATCCTGAAAAGTATTTTATTTTGCTTGATCTGTCCAGGGCATAGCACAATGTCCGAGTGCATTGGATAAGTGTTGTCAAATAAATGGCCAACAGCCTGATACCTGTAGTAATTTTCTTTTTACTACACAATGATATATAAACAGGACCTTCAAACCAAACAGCAGAGCAAACACCCAGAGACACTAGTTGGAACATGTGGGAATATACTACAACTTAGGGAACAGGGAGTGGTTGGGGCTGACTGGCTATCAGGTAAACCTGGCAGAGACAGAAACCTGCATAGTAAGGTTGAAACTTACTTAGATTCCATTCCTTTTCCCTCTGGAAACAAAAAACAAGCTTTTGTTGTTGTTGTTCATTTTTGTTTTTGTTTTTTAAGGAGCTACCCCTCTCTACTACCAGCCATGTCAAGTGATACCATCCCACCTCCAGTATAAGTCTCATGATTTTATGTCAAGACACTAGTCACTGTCCAAGGTCACAGTTTACAACTCTGAGAAGACACAAGACAGTCAGTCAATGAAACACTGGGAGGCATTTGCCTAAACT
>NW_006374629.1:0-1084 GCF_000327345.1 Myotis davidii | reverse complement strand
AGAGGGAGATAGAAACATCAATGATGAGAGCGAGAATCTCTGATTGGCCACTTCCAGGCATGTGCCTTGATGGGAATTGAACAGTGACCTCCTAATTCATAGGTCAGCGCTCAATCACTGAAGTATGCCAGCCGGGCTCTATTTTTTAAAAAAAATAATATTTGGAATCATAATTTCCAACCACCCATATCCCTGTATTTTCTACTTCGAAGAATAAAATGTCTGGCAAAGAAACGTGTTGTTTCTGTAAGTAGGGACGCTGCTGTATTGAGAGAATTACATTATTTTGTGTAAATCTGGGCCTTGATGTAGTAATTATATGCTACACAAACAAAATTATGCACACATGAGAGCCTGAGCCAGCTCTCACATATGTTTCTAGCCTAGATCAAGTCGTCTGGACTGAGAAATCAGCATATCTGCTACCACCTGGTGGTAGTTGACCCAACTTCCAACTTAAAAAGTCTTGTACTTGAATAAATACCTTGATCAATACATGTCTCAATCTATAAATCTAAACATGACGCCAACTCAGAACACTTTGAGGACATTTCTAGTTTTGTTTTGTTTTTAGGAATCAGTCCAGATGTTTCATTTACTATTCTTAACACAGTAAATCATTATCAAACGTAAGATCTTAAGGCTTTCATATGGTACTATTTCAACCTTATTTCCTGTTCTCCCATTCACACACAATGTGCATTACCTGCTTGCTGTATTTCACACTTAGTCTGTACTTCTCCCTGCAGCTGGGAATGTCCCCTCTCATGTCCATATCTGCATATACAAATTAAATACTCTAATGCCACCTCCTCCACAAAATCTTTTCACTTTGCTGGGCCAGACACACTCTTTTTCTCCTATAGCCATTCATTATAACATCCAATCTCATAGTACATAGCAGTTTGTATTACAGTCACATATACTTCATCCAGTTTCCAGGGAACCACAAAACATGGATGTGCCCACTGGTGTTACACAAAATTGTTTTTATGGTTCAAAAATAACACTTATCATTTTCATAAATACATATTAAGAGGCAGTTTAGAATCAGTTCTTAGGAAGTGCCCCAAGGAGCCCCGAC
>NW_006374628.1:0-1084 GCF_000327345.1 Myotis davidii | reverse complement strand
TTCCTTATATTTTGAAGTGCTATTTGTTTCAGGGCAGCTTGTGCCCTGAAAAAAACAAACAAATGCATTTCAGAGCTGCCTCTATAAATAGGAGATTTAAGGTTGGTTTCTATATTCAATGGGTGAGACTAAGGGCTAGAGCAGCAGCTTTCAGAACTATCCACTTACAGGCCTGGTCAATGAGATAAAAATGGAAGTCACTGGAGACGGAGATGCCACATTAGAACAACAAGGCAACAAGTACACATTAATTCTGTCTAGGCAGAAAGGGAGTCTTCGTTATCTTGAAACCCATCTATACCATACTTCTTGTCATGTAAGGAAAAAAATCCTTAATTTGCTTAAGTCGCTGTTATAGAGGGTGTCCCAACCCAATTCCTAACTGATTTATATAATAACACAATGAGGAAGATGACATAAATAATACAATAAATGATGATTATTCACAAATTTTACTAAAACCATTATATTGTGGAAAAATCAAGAATTTGAAGTTTTAAAAAAATTCTTAACAATCATTCACTACTTTAAGGTTTCTAAAATCTGAATCCATTCGCTAAAATTCATTTTTCACTGCATAATATCAGAAAGGCAAGTTTGCACAAATGGTCAAATTAGAAAATGTCCAGATTAGCATACATATGAAGATGTATTTATAGCACAGCACTATTAGGAAATTGTTAAGGTATTCTGCTAAAGGTGAAGAAGGAATATGGGAGGACAGGAGGAACTATGTAGTACCTCCTAATATCTGAACTTTAATAACTTCAGAGTTCTTCATATAATTCTGTCACATTGATTTGGTATAAGGGCCAGTTTCCATCCAAACATAATTATCTAATTACAAACAACTAAAAAGCCCAGTATTCCATTTTGGTACCCCTAAATATAAAATACTTGTCACTCATTCATGCAAGCTTGGCTGACACAAATAAATTCACATTTGCTTAGTATGATACCAAATACTGATCTTATGTAAAATATATCAAGTTCATAGAGAAGTTCCTACGTAGTTACTTATTTGTTTAATTCTGTTTGCTAATCCTCACTCGAGGATATTTTTCTATGGATTTTTAGGGAGAGT
>NW_006374627.1:0-1084 GCF_000327345.1 Myotis davidii | reverse complement strand
ATTCCCACCAGCAGTGCAGAAGGGTTCCTTGTTGTGACTTTTAATTACATTTTTTGAAATGAACAGGTCCGGGATTCAACCCTCAAACTTCTCCAAAGCCAGCATCAAGAACCAAGATTGGTTTTGATAACTTTATGCTGCCTGATTTGCCTGATATAAAACCTCAAGCAAGTGTTTCCATTGACCCTTATGACTCTGAGGAAATTGACTTTGAAGATCTTGACCGGAGACTTGAAATGCTGAAGAAAACCACATAATTCCTTAATCCTGGATTGAGTGCTTGCCTGGGAATTAGAACCGTTGGGCACAAATTTTAATAGGGCCACCGACGTGTGGGTCTGAAGTTTTCTCATTTACAATTTCTTCCACTCCTTAAATTCTATGGTTCTCTGTCTGTAATAATGTGTGTGTATGTCTCTGTGTGCATATACATATAATCATATAATTATTCCTGTTTCTTAAAATTCTAAAATTCTATGGAGTTCTAAGATTTTGTAATTCCGTTCCTTAAAATTCTGTACTTCTTAGATGAAGATTCCTGACCTACAGAATTTTATTAATTATAGCCAATAAACTTGCATTTTCTCTGAGATTCTTATTTCTCGCGTAATTATTGTTTTTCCCAGGGAGGCAGAAGGGTGTGTATTTAAATCTCATCCCTGTACTTACTAGCTGTAGACAAGACTTTTGGTAAATGATACCTTCTCTTGTCAGATGTGCATGAGAGAGCTAAAGAACTAGAGGAATGCGTGTCTTTTTTTTAAAAAAAAATGAGTATCCTAAGGAATGTGCAAACACTAAGTGAATAAGAAAAGGGTTTTCTGGAAATCAGTGGAATCCTATATGCCTCGGTTAAAATTTTGAATCTGACACTTACTAGCTGTAAGCTTTCTTTTCCTCATCTATAAAATGGGGGAAATAATGGCGATTAAAAGAAATAACGTATGTAAAGCTTTTAAGCACTCAGTTGGTTCTCAATAAACATTCATTTTCTTTCTAGTTTTTATTCCCTGCTAAGTTCTATTGGACTATATATTAATGATTCTATGAGACTGGGTAAAGGAGAAGCTGAGAAAACAAGATG
>NW_006374626.1:0-1084 GCF_000327345.1 Myotis davidii | reverse complement strand
CACACACACACACACACACACACAACTGTAGTTGGGGAAGAGGATTTGATAACTAAAGTATAATTTCCAGACTCTGGGGATGAATTGAGAACGTGGGTTTTATCTGTCCCACCAGCAAACCTGAGACTGTATTTGATGCTGTATATTGTGGGACGATCCATGCCAGAATCAAAGCAGCGTGTGGGGAGGACCATGTGAAATATTTCCTAGAGATGGAAGCCAGGGCTGGGGCAGGAGTGACGAACTCCAGCCAGAGGGAGAGCACTCAGAGTGAAAAGTCCCCAGCACCTCAGTCACTGCCTGAAAGCACTGAGGTGAGATCACCACTAATGAGGCATTGCCTCTTGAAATGTAGAAACTAGGGAATTCATCCTTATTTAATAGAAAGTGCAGGCCTTGTAGGTAAATGACCATTCTGAACCACCTTAGAGGGGTCATTGATGGAACGAAAGGGTGAGAGAAGTTGGTACAGGTACAGCAAGGTTGTGCTGGGGCCAAGCATAGTGGAAGAACGTTTATGGATTCTCTCGAGATTGTTTTCAGAGGCCCAAAATGCTGTTTAGCGTTTCTATGTTTGCTATTCTTCATTTGCACACAGAGATTGGTGCAATGAGTCCAAAAAATATGTAGAATATGCAAGGATATTTTTATTCCTAGCATTATCTTTGTGAACACTGGCTAGCATTTATTTTACGTGTTTTTGGGTATGACCCTGGGCTTGTCTTTCTGCAAGGAATCAGAGGCTGGTTTAATATTTTGTTTGGTAAAACCTAAGCCCTATTTATCTGCCCTGAGTCATGAGTGACATTAAGAAATAATGCTTAATTGAAACAATAAATCAGAAACAGAAACCACTTCTTAATGAATGGTATGCACTCAGGTTTACTTGTTGTTCTTAGAAGTACCATTTCCAGGAAGGTGTCCCAAGTTAAATTCCCTCAGCACAAACTCTTTTCAATAAACCTTTCACCATGTAGAAACGTTTATTATATATAAAATCCTTCAATAGCCATTAGTATTTACTTAACATTATATTTTCATAGATTATGATATAAAAACTAGAGGCCCGGTGCATGAATTTGTG
>NW_006374625.1:0-1084 GCF_000327345.1 Myotis davidii | reverse complement strand
CTCTCTAAAAAAATCAATAAAAACATATTTAAATGATGTCAAGGGAAATGCTGAAACCGGAGAAAGCGAAGGAAGTGCGTGGAGAAAACAGAGCCTCCCAATCCACAGTAGACCCCCCGCCGGGAGCTGCCTGGGGCAGGACAGGTAGCTTCCTACCATTGGCCCACTTGCTGTATTTCTTAATTTATATAAGTGCTTTATTTCTTTATGTCAAATAAACAGAACCAGCTCTGGAGGATTTGAGTTTCCCATAGCCAGTACATTTACATACAAGACAAACAAGGCAAGCCCAATGTCCACACAAAGAACAAAATCCAACTCCTGCAGGCCAGACGGCCAGGCCAGAGACTGCCATTGAGGATGTCTCAGATTGTCTCGCAGGCATTCCCTCACCCTTCAGAGTTAGACCTCGGCCAGGCCTTGAATCTGGTGTCCTAGGCACGCACAGACCCGAAACCACTTTTCTGACAACCTTGTATCCCAAACAGGAATAGAAACACTCATTAAAGCGACTACAGGCGCTGACCTACTCACCTCCCTTCCAAACTGCTGACCGGAGCGGGCTCAGGTGACCTGTCCACTTCACTGCTGAGGCAGCCCGGCAGCTGCTCCAGCGGTGAGCACCAAGGCAGAGTCTCCTACAAACAGTCTCCATCCAGTGGAGACAGATGCGTAAGCCCTGGACGAGCTGCCGCTGCCAACCACTTGGCCAAGTGTCCACACCAGGCAGAGAGGGAGTCCCTTTAGGAGAATCCCAAATCTGATTGGTCAAATTTGTTAATGAGCTCAAGGGGTTTGCCTCTTGGGGTGATCTACAGAATGAGAAGTCGCTGCAACACCTTAGTTTTATTTCCTTGTAAAGGAGGCGGGGGATGCACATCCAAAGCTCTGTCCCCCCTCAGGGAAGTTCAGCCATTGCTTACGTACACTGTTCAGCCAGTCACACATGGATTCCTCCTCTGCAGTTAGCTATACTGTCCCAGTTGAGTTCCTGTCAAGCTCATACTGTTTACAGTTGCAGCTGCAAAATACTGAGCTGCATTTTAATTTTTAGCAAGAATAACATTTAGTGATAACCTTTAGA
>NW_006374624.1:0-1084 GCF_000327345.1 Myotis davidii | reverse complement strand
GTGAGAGCCTGATCCCCAAATTCTACCATATAAAAGCATTTTGCTTTTCTTGCATTTAGCCATTCAAGTTCAAGACCATGTTCATTCCTGAGTGACTTGGCTCATCATGAAGGAGCATGAACTGAGAGTCAAGGAATGTTAGGACAAGCAGGGGCTGCTCTTCTCAGTGACCATTTATTGTGAGCATTCAGGAGGAACAGCTGACAAATGATTGCAAAATGTGGCCAAACTTATTTTAATAATTGGATCACCTTCAATGTATCAGCCACTTATACAGATTTGCATACATTTTAATTTAAAACCTGACAACAACCCACAGAAAACAGAATTACCAATGAGAAAACTGGGGCTCAGAGAGTATAATAACCTATTCAAAGTCAGGCCAGTGATCTAAGTATGTCTGGCACCAACAGTCGCCCATATTATAGACAACCTCAAAGCTGCATTGCTGAAACTTATGAGAATAGGATATCAAGTTCTCCACTTTTTATCCATTAATGTTTTAACTTCACTGCAGAATAGGTCTAATATTATTATCCAACTAATTTGAATTTGTCAGAAGATATGTGTCTGTAAATAGGGTGATTTCTTCCAATAAAATTGATTGATTTATTCTTTTGTCAGACACCATATCCTTGAGCTTGCTTCCCTGTTTTAGTACGTAATTTCAGGAAAAACATCAGCTAAAATGCTAAATGACTTAATTTCTTTTTCTAACTCATTTGTGCTCATCATGAATGTTTTTAGAAACTACAATATTATAACTAATTTTTAGGTTTATAATTTCTGAATAATTTATGATTCCAATGATTTCATTAGTACAGGCTTCTGATCGTAAAGACGATTCTCATTTCCTTATGGTATTCCTCACTATAGTCATTACCTTCCCATCCCCGAGACAAAAGAGCCCACATAAGGATCTCAGTGGCTAGTCTTCTGTCTTTTGCCATGATGGCTACACATCCAAAGAGAACCATAACTTCACATATTTATCTTTCCTGCCTCATGAAGTATAATCCATGAAAAGTGGTAGAACTTTAAAATTCAAATTAATGGACCTTGAGTATTATGCTAAACAAAATAA
>NW_006374623.1:0-1084 GCF_000327345.1 Myotis davidii | reverse complement strand
AGCAACATTAGCCTAACGTCAGCGTGAAGCCAGTCACAGAAGGACAAATGCTACGTGACCCCCCTTCTATGAGGCATCTGAAATAGTCTAAGCCACAGAAGCCGAGAGGAGGGTGGTGGCTGCGAGGGGAGGGAGGAGGGGATACAGAGAGGTATGAGTCAAAGGTACGAAGTTTGGTTTTACTGATGAGTGGGTCCGACCTACAGGTCTCCTGTCCTGCGTGGTGCCTACGATGGACAAGATTGTACCATACACTCAAAATCTGCTAGGAGGGCAGACCTTCTGTTAAGTGATCCTATCAGAAATGATAACAATTGAAGAAGAGGAGGAGGAGGAGGTGGAGGAAGAGAAGGGAGAGGGAGGAGGGAGAAAAAAATAAAATAAACGCGTTACAAGTATTAATCTACTTCTTCCTCATGACAACTCTGTAGCTGGGCTCTGTTGTCATCCCCACTCAGTGACAACGGCTGTCACCTGTAACCCATCCACGGTGACACAGCTGGTTAGCGGTAGCGGCAGGATCTGAGCCCAGGTGGCTTGCTCCAGATTCAGATTCCAGGCCCATACCCAGAATGCCACCGCTCCCTCACAGGCAGGACTGTATGTGAAGACAGCCCCAGCAACCTTGCTCACCAATGAGTGTGTGGTGAGTGTGCTGCTACGCTGTGTAGAGATCACTATTCCAAATATGGAAGCAAATCGGGTCCTACTAGACTTCCTCAGCAGGCTCACAGATTCTAGAATATTAACAAGTAACTTTAAGCTATAAAACAATTTATACATAAATGGAGAATGTCCTGAGGTATAAGAGTAACCATAGCAACAGAGAAAGACGGGTTTGCAATGTGAAAACTATCCTAAGGTATTTGATGCCCTTATAAAAAGCTTTCTTTCAATTTAAAATAAGGAGATAACGAGTAGCAGCAAAATAATAGTAAATATTCATAATAGATTATATCACTGTCCAGATTAGCGATATTTCATCTTAACATTTTTATTCCCGAAAGAACAAGGGCTATATTCCAATCTGTCCAATTTCCATCTCAATAATTGGAATGTTTAATTCGGCAATATTTTTTTTTTT
>NW_006374622.1:0-1084 GCF_000327345.1 Myotis davidii | reverse complement strand
TTAGTAATTAGTTTATGTGTGTGATGAGATGAAGAAGGTTGAAATCACTGTTCTAGAATATTATACACTACTTTTCCACTATGGAGGATGAGGATTTAGCTCTAATGACCACTACCACCTGCCCCCTCCCCTCTGCATTCAAACAAACAGTTCCCACACCCCATCTTCTCAAATGAATTTCACCATGGCTTTGATTAGATTGATAGTCAACAGGCTTACATTAGAATGTCTATGTACATAATAGTCGTAGCTCACTTGAAAGGTTTCTCATAACCTTTATTTCTTTTCCTGTAGCTTCTTTATTTTTCTTTGGGGTTACCAATTGTTCTATGCTTTACTGGCTTGTTTTTTTCTAAAGTTATCTCTAATTTAAACCCAATCTCACCTCTAGTTGTATAAATTACTCAATTTGTTCAAATATATTCGTTATTCTTACAATTTCATTGTTTTGGAGAAAACTTTCTGGAACCTTCTAACTTTCTGCAATGTGGGTTGGCTGCTGCTCACTGGACCTGCTAAGTAGCTGTGTGGTACATAAGTTTTCGGATCTCCCTGCATTATCATTCTGTGAATATTGTTGTCTTGCTCTGAATAATCTATTTCCTTGTTCTCCGGTATTCCTCATCCTCAGCGTACGTCCTCATTTTTGTAGAGCATGTCTTCCATTGGAGTCTGAGGTGCATGGGAATAAATTTTTTGAATCTTGAATGTCTGAAAGTGGCTTTATCCTACCCTCACATTTAATTAGTTTGGCTCAGTATAGAAACTCGGTTGGAAGTAATGAAGGCATTCCTCCATTATCTTGTTTCTGTGTTTCCAAGATAAGTTTGTAGCTATGCTAATTCTTCATCCTTTGTTGGAAACCTTTCTTTTAACCCAATTCTTCAAGTTTGTAGGATATCTCTTTGTTCCCAGAGTTCTGAACCTTTTCAGTGATGTATTAGTGTGTGAGTTTCTATTTACTTGTGTGGGACATAACATGGACCTTTACAATCTGAAAACTCGGGTCTTTCTTTCATTAGTGGAAAACTTTATTGAATTGTATTTTTGACTATTTCTTTCATTTTGTCTGTTCTCTCTCTCT
>NW_006374621.1:0-1083 GCF_000327345.1 Myotis davidii | reverse complement strand
AAAAAAACAAACAAAAAAACAAGCCAAGAGGCTGATTGTCTTTGAGAAGCTGAAAAGGAAATTCTGAAAAAGAACCAAGGGAGAAGAGAGAGAGAAAATCTTGGCTTTAAAGATCAAAAGCCAAAGCCCAGGGAATGAGAACAAACAACTTATATCAAAGGCCACAGAGGAGAGAATGCAAAAACATGGGCAGGATGAGAGTTTCATACTTCTTGGTAGGTACAGGGAAAGCTAATTATCCTTAAGCATACTCCCATCCCATCCCCGACCAAGGTCCACATTCAGAAGCCTACAGTGGATGAATAAGAACTCCATAAACTTTTTCAATAGCAGCTCTGCTCAGTCATTTATGCAAAGACCAAATAGAAGGGGGACAAATACAGGGTATGTCCTGGTGCTAGGACTCACATAAATCCCCTCCTTTCAGTTGAGATTTCTCCCTGAGAAAAGGGTAGGACTGGGAAGGAGGCAGAGAGAATCCTGAATTGGTCAGAATATTTATCATAAAGACATTGAGTTCTAAACCAGAAGTAAATTATTCTGAATTGGCAAGTTAAGTGTTTTGTTCTTTAAAAAGGGTAGGGTGGTTGTTATCAGCAATACTGAATTTAGTTATAGAAAAACAAAGTGCCATTTTTCATTGTGACTTGAGTTACAATTGAAATTTAAACCATGTGCTAATTCTAGGTTTAAAGAGTTACAGAGTTAAAGAGCTGGAGAAACATCCTTCTCTCAAACCTTGCGCTAAATACCTATTCTGGTAAAATCAGAACTCTCTTATGGAAGATGCAAGCAGGTCAACAGCACTGGCTTCCCAAATCCCACTAGTAGGCATGGTACTGGGTCCTCACCCTCACCCTTCTATGCAGGACCTGCTGTGAAGAGGAAGCTACGCAGCACTCACTGGGAGCCAGTTTCTCCCTCCAAGAACAGGAAGAGTCATAAGGCTTTCTAAAATCAGAGGGTTCCTGGTGGTACATACTTAATAGCATTGAAAGTCAGAAAGGAAGTCCAGCCAGTGTGGCTCAGTGGTTGACCTGGAGGTCACAATTCAATTCCTGTCAGGGCACATGCCTGGGTTGC